>NW_010175223.1:22890-26360 GCF_000695765.1 Mesitornis unicolor
GAAAAAGGATTTCATGACAGATGTAGGTGCTTTTTATTTCTTTTAAGAATCAGTGCATTGAAATCACGTGTAGATGGGAGTAAAGCTGTGTGCTCACGCTGTAGTTTATGTTGAATATGTTATGTTGAGTAATTGTAACACAGGGATCAGAAAACACTGCACAGTAAGCGTGAGGTGAATTGTATTCAAAAAATGATGCTGTGTACCAGAATCTGGTTTTGCTGATCCCTTTTTCATTCCACTTTCTGAAAGTGAAATCTTCGTTTCCCCATACGGTGACCTTGATAAACAGCATTTATCAGCTTTGCATTTTAAAGTTTGTGCCTCTGAAGTCTGTTTGCTCACACTCCTGAATGACCTTGTTCCTTGCTGCTAAAATAACTGTGCAGGTGCCAGTTGCCCTCCTCTTTGCACAGGAGTCTGACCAAAAAAAAAAAGATGCCACCTCTTTAGAGGTGCTCGGCGAGCACATCTTTTATTCTCTACTTTTTTAATGATTTCCCTGGCTGTGATCCGAGCTTACATTATGGATGTGCTGGAGCCGGTTTTGTGATCTCAAAATCCAGCTAACATTTATTTTTAAAGCTAGAATATTTGGCTTAGATACACGGAGAGTTCAGTGCCTACTTGTGTCAGCTGAGAGCGTTCTTCAGAGGGCGCCTCCACCGCGTTCTGTGAGGCCGCTCGTGTGGCTCAGCTCCCCAGCTGCATAAATATTTGTGAGATTGATAACAGGAATGTGCCGCTAATAGGATGGACAACGAGAGAGATACTGGTTGTCAAGAGGATAAAAGCACCTATTGGACAGATTAAAGAGGAAATCGTAACATTTTGAAAACTCGGAGAAGAAAAAAGCCCAACTGCTGTGGATTTTGAACCAGGACCATAGTTAAGTTTGTCCAACAAATTCAGCTTTCATAGTTGTCAGCTATGGACATACCACAGAAACTGGCATCTTGAGAAATGCATAGTTCTAAATGCCTTTATTTATGAAATAGTCTAAAAAAAAAAGCCCCTAAAAAAATAAATGTGCGGCTTGGTACGGGCCACGTAAGAAATCAGTGACACATTTCTGTTCTCTCCGTGTTGAGACACAAATCATTGACTACATTTGGAAAGTGTTACATTACCTTTTTTTATGAGAATGGACGCTTTGACAGATCAGTCCATTAAAAACACTGCCCACTGAAATACACATTTCAGAAGCTGCCTTCCTGAATAATGAAGCTTTTTAGCTGTGTTCACCAGCAGTCTTTGCTTTATAGCAGACCTGAAAATCGCTGCTTAGGTTTCTTCCCAAATATTTACCCCTTGGTTCCCAACCTGAGCCACTCAATCACTTTATGATAATGCATTTCTAGTTCTAAAAAGCAATCCAGCTCCCTTTTCCTCCCCTTCTATCACTGTGTCTTCATATGCAACGTCTTCACCAATAACTGCCCCTAAATGTTGATTTTGAGGAAAGCCGAACCATCTCTAGCTTCCCCCTACCCCTAATCTCTGCCTAAAAATGTTGGAGAGGATGAGAAAGTGCTTGATGACTTTATTCCTTTCCTAAAAATTAGTGAGTTTGAAAATGTTTGAACCTTCTCTTCACATTTTACTCTGAAACCGGGTTTTTGCGTACAAGGTGTATTTAAACTCAGCATCTTCTCTAAAGTGACCTCTCTCTCAAATCACCTTTTGTGATTACAAAATGCACCCTATTTATTTTTCTTTTTAAATTTGGATGTAGAAAAATGCCAGTTATTGTAGAAACACTTCAGTTCTGTATCAATCTGTGAAATACCAAGTTTACAGCTCTTTACTGTTGTGAATTTGGGTGCATCTCAGCTACAGAAACTTGGAGTCAAGTGAGCGTGAAGATGCATAAGGTGGGTTTTGCCGTTTTGTTACTGTTCTTTTTTGGGTGTTTTTTTTTTTTTTGAACAAGAAGCTATTTCCATGCTTTACAACTGCAATCTGAAGAGCCTACCAACGAGTG
Source organism: Mesitornis unicolor (assembly GCF_000695765.1). NCBI lineage: Eukaryota > Metazoa > Chordata > Aves > Mesitornithiformes > Mesitornithidae > Mesitornis > Mesitornis unicolor. The sequence goes on from NW_010175223.1 coordinate 24,875, forward strand.
ACTGGGGCTGTATTTGGGTATATGTAAGGAACTGTTCCTAATGCAGGTGTATCATGTACCTGAAGAAGATAACAGAGTGTGCAGCTGCGTTTCTTTTGCAGATCGTTTTAAAAGAATAAGCACAAAAAATTGTTCAGCTCCTCATCTTAATTTCACTTGAATGGGTACAGGAGATGGTGGATAGTTAATGGATAGGAGGGGGGTGGTTGTAGGTCGAGAGAGGTTCTCCTCCCCCTCTACTCTGCCCTGGTGAGACCGCATCTGGAATATTGTGTCCAGTTCTGGGCCCTCAGTTCAAGAAGGACAGGGAACTGCTGGAGAGAGTCCAGCGTAGGGCTACAAAGATGATTAAGGGAGTGGAGCATCTCCCTTATGTGGAAAGGCTGAGGGAGCTGGGGCTCTTTAGTTTGCAGAAGAGGAGACTGAGGGGAGACCTCATTCATGTTTATAAATATTTAAAGGGTGAGTGTCACGAGGATGGAGCCAGGCTCTTCTCGGTGACAAACAATGATAGGACAAGGGGTAACAGACACAAACTGGAACACAGGAGGTTCCACTTAAATTGGAGAAGAAACTTCTTCTCAGTGAGGGTGCCAGAGCACTGGACCAGGCTGCCCAGAGAGGTTGTGGAGTCTCCTTCTCTGGAGACATTCAAAACCCGCCTGGACGCCTTCCTGTGTAACCTCATCTGGGTGTTCCTGCTCTGGCAGGGGGATGGGACTGGGTGATCTTTTGAGGTCCCTTCCAATCCCTAACGTTCTGTGATTCTGTGATTTTCCTACATCGGTTAGGAGTGAGTAAACCCGAGAACAATCCCTTGGAATCACGAGGGCTTTCCTGTCTGATGCTGTGAGCTGTTTCCTGACACCTCACTGCTGCCATTTCAGAAATAATTTGCTAGGGCTGCCACTTTTTACACATGAAAACACACTGGGGGTATGGGGACACTTCTCACAGTTTGGGTTTCTTACACGCAAGCCACATATCCTGAATGCTCAAGTGGTTCTCATTAATACATCTGCACTTCAGATGCGTCTTTGCTTAAGGTGTATCTGTCTTGATTTGCAATTCTGTGCTTAACTTTTCTGTGCAAAGTCAACTTTTGTTCTCTAATGGTACAAGAAAGAAAGAAAAAGCTTGGATTTTTGTTTTTCCAAAGCCAGCTGATGCTGTTTCTCCTTCTGGTGTAATAAACTTCCCGAAATTCCTGCTCTCTCCCTCTCTCCCCACCTCGTTTCTGGCAGATTTGCACCATAACGAGTGAGGGGTGCTCTTACATTCCATCATTTTAAGCAAGTACCAACTGCAGGCAGTCAGAGCAATAACTCCGTGTTTCTAATACCACGGATCGAGTTCTCCTGGGTCGCTGAGAGGAAACAGAACCCAGGGCCGCTCTTCGGCTGCTGCACCCCCCTGGACCGGGCCGCGGTGCAACCGGTGAAGCTTCCTCGCCCCCACCGTGGCCAGGTCGGGCGTGGCCGCGGTC
>NW_010175224.1:0-21005 GCF_000695765.1 Mesitornis unicolor
TATAATTACTTAGTAGGCATTGCTTGACTATCTTGAAATGTCTCTTAAGTCTCTCACCAGAGTTCAGCTTGTAGTAGCTGCCTTTTTTCCCCCTATTAACCGCTAAAGCATTCTGACCATGGAAAAAACATTTGCTCTGCAGGGGACCCAGTTGACACTGATTACACTGCTGTGGGATGTGCAATTACAACTATCTCTTCCAACCTCACGGAGATGTCTAAAGGTGTGAAACTGCTTGCTGCACTCATGGATGATGAAGTTGGAAGTGGAGAAGACCTCTTGAAAGCTGCTCGCACGTTGGCCAGTGCTGTCTCAGACTTGCTGAAGGCTGTGCAACCTACTTCAGGAGAGGTGAGTGGATGAAAAATTCTCAGGTTCCCTCTTTCAAGTGCATGGCTCTGGCTTTTCTGAGACATGTTAGCTTCAAAGCCTCACCTGCTCAGTGCCACATAATGTCACCTGTGCAAGCAGTTCTTCTGACTCTTTCTTACTCCTTCACCTGTCTCTGACTTTAGTCCTTTAACTCTTGCACCTTGATATTACAATGTTCTGTTATATACAGAGGTTAATTGATTTGTGTAATGAGTAGTTAATTCATCTGGCTACTGTATTCTCTTACAGAAATAAATTTCAGACAGTACTCTAATTCAGTTTAATAGGAAAATTGAAAGATACTAATTCCTGATTTTTTTGCTTTACTATTTTTATCTACTTTGACATATAAAATGTGAAGTTAATCCCTCTGTTATAGTTTTCCAGAAATGAGAGTAGTATTGACCAGGATAGACTATCTTGATCGGTTTTTTATGGATTGGAGTCTGCAGCCAGTTTGCCTTAGATCTCTTCAGATATTTATGTTTTGAAGAACGTGACATCTCCTGATGTTTCAGACCAATTGTCATATTGACTGTCTATTCTTAATTATCCTTGGAGTTATTACAACAATGTCTATTCAAGTTCTTCAAAGTTCTTTACACATTGTCTGGGAGCACTTCAGATGAAACCTCTGAAGTACAGATGTGCAGTTGTGCATGTGGAAAAGTAAAGATTTTTCCAAAGTGTTTCTGTTGTAAAAATTTTTAGCCATATTGATTGCACACTACTGCCTAAGTTCCTTGAGGAAATCTAAAATTCAAGTAAAGCTCATATGTGGTGAGCTGTAAACAAGAAACCAGCTCAGCAGATGAATGCCAAGTGGAGCTTTTATTTTCTACCTCTGCTTTTATAGCTACAGAGAAGGACCTGACTATGCAGCCAATCAGGATGCTCACACACTGCAGCACTTTCCCATCCATCATTCCCATACTTCATGGCCAGGTGTTCCAAGACCGAGATATCCTGCCATGCACCACACACACCATTCAACCAGTGTTCTGGTCGAGAGAACCCAGGCACACAGTGCTTGGGGTAGTTTTGAACTCCTACTTCTAGGCTGGCCCAAGGTCCTGTTATACTCAACAACAACACAGTTCAATCTTCCAAAGATTGCCTTTGTATAAATCCCAGCTGCTGTTTGTGTTCTCTTAATAATGTTCTCATGGGAATCCCAGCTTCTGCAGTGCCTTGGCTTTCAGCCTGTTGATGCTTCTCCGCACTCACATTCTTTGAATTAATGTATTTCGCTGTTACATTTTTCCAGCCTCGACAGACAGTTTTGACTGCAGCTGGAAGCATTGGGCAAGCAAGTGGGGAGCTACTGAGACAAATTGGAGAGAATGAAACAGATGAAAGGTTCCAGGTAATGAGGGGGTTGCTTGTCACTGTCAGAATTGTGCAGCATTCTAACGAGTTGGCCACTGCATAAATCCAGGCTTCCCGAAGTGTGATTAGGAAATGCTAGATTTGAAGTTTCTCAATGCTAGTTGAGATTAATTCATTATGACATTGTTTTTAATTACACAATCAGAAAGTGCTGCTGGGAACTCCTACCTCGTTCTGTGCATTGTACAGATGCTTTCTTCCTTCATGGAGAGCTGTTTGCACTGTATTCCCCTCAGCACTTAAAATAGATGTCTCATGCTATTTGCATACTGGTCGGACTCTTACTTTTCAAATTCTACTCTACTTTTTACTTTTTCCACAGTGTTCATCACTGGCTTCTTTTGTGGTGACTCAGTACCTCAGTGTTGCACAGACATCTTTTATAGCTTTCCTGTAGGATGTGGAACGTCATTCCACTTTACAGATGGAAAATACATCATGGAAGTCCAAGATCTGCTAATTTGAGATACTTTATGACCTGTTGATCTCTCAGATTCTTCACATTGTGTCATGCCTATATGTTTGAATCACAGTTCCCATTTGCTTCAGTTGCAGCAAGTTGTATCGCACGATGCCAGGTCAGATACAGAAAATAAGAAAGAGCAAACAACATTTTGTTAAAAACTTTGCCCATTTTCACTAAGTACGCTGAGTCAGATGCAAGATGACAGTTGAGTTTTGCAGGGGGACATGTGTAGTCTTCATCAGTCGTTCTGAATACCATAGGGATTTTGTGGGAAGCAGCGTATTAAAACTTGCATACACACATAGACAAGTTCAATGCTTGCTTTTCCTTGTGTTTCACTGTCTTAGTAAGCTATTGACCTATTATGCTATGTATTTATGAAGAATTAATGAATGTTTATTAATAAATAATGAGAAATTCTTCTCATTAAATATAGTGATTTTCGCATAAGTATTTGCTGTGTCTATATGTGTACTTGTAAAGCAAAAGTCTATATAACCTTTTGGTGATCTGAGTAGAAGAAAATTACTGTATTGCAAACAATTTTTTAAAGATTATTAGTATTATCAGTTATCAAATCATAATGCACATACAACTTAATAACAGTGTTATATGTTAGCAGTTTAAAACAATTGCTCTGTTAAAAAGCATAAAAATCTATCTGAATTTTTTCATTCAATGCCAAGAACAGGTTTGCACCAGGAACAAGGTTAAGTAATTCACAGCAACAGATAGACCTCTGGAGTGCTCTGTATGCAAGATGTCTGCTAATAGAACTTACAGCCCATTTTAAACACTTGATCCACTAGTAAGTCTGTCTGCAAGATTCCTCAGAGCTCTCATTTGTATTCCTAGTTGAGTGTGTATTGCAGCCCTCCCTTTCTTGGTTAAAGGGATGAACGTAAACATTCTGAGAAGTGCTATGGAGTGTTGGAGAAGGTGGGTAAGGAGAGGGATGGTTTACCATGCCTTCATATTCTAAAAACAATATGAGAACTAGTACTTTTAATTTTTTAAATCCAAGATTTTCTTTCTGCTGTGAAGTTAAAATTATACATAAGTATATAATCTGTAGTATCTTTGTACAGAAAAGCCAGGTCATTTTAACATTACAGGCCTTAGGGAGACTCCATCCCATTAAAACGCAGAAGTATATGGAATGTAGCATTTTAAGTGAGAAAGCAAGAAGAAATTTTCTAAACTTTTACACTGCAGGAATTAACATGAGTGTTTTAATGTCACAGTATCAGAGCTAATTAAATTACTTTTGTATGAGGGGAGAAATGTTCTGGAATTAAGACCTGGTTTGAGGTATCACAGAATGGTAGAGGTTGGAAGGAACTTCTGAAGATCATCTAGTCCAGCCCCCTTGCTAGAGCAGGATCTTTCAAAAACGGTGTAACAGTTGTCATTACTGTTAAGCACAATAAGTACTTGAATTTAGTGTTAACTCAAGTACTGTCTATCCTCAGCAGTTTACTCCTTGAGGTTGTCATGCTTATTGCAGATATTTTTCACAAGTTTAGTGGTGACCTCCAGATGTCTTTGTACTAATAGGGTATTATCAGGAAGTAAAGATAAGCACATTGCCATTTGGGATATAGATTTGTTCTTATGGACTCTAAGCTAGTTCAAAATTTAACAGGCCATACTGGTTTAGTTCAGTAACTTGATAATGTATATAGAGAAACGGTTGTACTGAAAACAGAAAACTGTTGAGTTTTCTGAATAATATCCATGTTTGCTGCTTTACACGAAACAAAATGTTTAATTATTTGATACAGGAGAACTTCTTGCCTTCAGGAGACTTGATCTTAATATAAGCAAAGTATATACTTTTTTGTTCATAAGACTGAGTTTTCCCTTTGTTTTACCAGGATGTTCTGATGAGTCTGGCCAAAGCTGTTGCAAATGCTGCTGCCATGCTAGTGCTGAAGGCCAAGAATGTAGCGCAGGTCGCTGAGGATACAGTGCTACAGAACAGGGTCATTGCTGCTGCTACACAGTGTGCACTCTCTACTTCCCAGCTTGTGGCGTGTGCGAAGGTAAGGCTAGCAGTGTTTGTGAGCTGGCAAGGCATCATTTCAAGCGTATGCTTCTGTGTATTTCCAACAGTCTTGGGCAATATACTGTGTTAATATCACAATATTGTTGTGGTTTAGACTCAGCTGACAACTAAGTGCCATGTGGTTGATTGCTTGCTTCTCGCCTCAGTGGGACGGCAAGGAGGAAATATAATGAAGGGCTTGTGGGCTGAGACAAGGACAGGAAGGGGTTACTCACCAATTATGGCCTTGGGCAAAACAGACTTAACTTGGGGAAAAATAAAATAAATTTAATTTGTTACCAGTCAAATCAGAGTAGGGTATTGAGAAATAAAACAAGATCTTAAAAAGTCACTCTACCCACCCCTCCCTTCTTCCTAGGTTCAACTTTGCTCCCAATTTCTCTACTTCCTTCTCGCCAGTGGCGCAGGGGGACAGGAAACAGGGTTTGCAGTCAGTTCATCACACATTGTTTCTGCCGCTCCTTCCTCCTCAAAGGGAAGACACCTCACACTCTTCCTCTTCTCCAGTGTGGAGTCCCTCCCAGGGGAGACAGTCCTCCACAAGCTTTTCCAACATGAATCCTTCCCATGGGCTGCAGTTCTTGACAAACTGCTCCAGCATGTATCCTTTCCATGGGATGTCATCCTTCAGGAACAGACAGCTCCAGTGTAAGCTTCCCACGGAGTCACGACTGCCGTTGGGTGCAGCCACCTGCTCCAGTGTGGGCTCATCTCTCTGCAGATCCACACGTTCTTCAAGGAGCCTGCTCCAGCACGGCTTCCCACAGGGCCACAGCCTCCTTTGGGCATCCAGCCTGCTCTGGTGTGGGCCCTCCATGGACTGCAGGTGGATCTCTGCTTCACTGTTAACCTCCATTAGCTGCAGGCAGGTCAGCCTGCTGTCTCACCATGGGCTGCAGGGGAATCTCTGCTCTGGTGCACCTCCTCCCCCTTCTTTTTTCACTGACCTTGATGCCTGCATATTTGGTTCTCTCACATCCCACTCCTATCTCTGCTGCAGGTTCCACAGCAGGTTGTGGTTTTTTCTCCTCTTATATAAATGTTATCACAGAGGCATTCCCACCATTGCTGATTGGCTCAGCCTTGTCCAGAGGGAGGTCTGACTTGGAGTTTGGGAGGCTTCTAGCAGCCTTTTATACGAGCCACTCCTGTAGCTACCCCCTCGCTGCCACGGAAACCCAATACAAATATTGAAGTTGTTGGTTACTAAATTGTCACCCATAACAGTGGCAGTCAGGAGCCCAGAGGATGTGGGGTGTTACTGTAATCTCCAGAGAAGATTACACAGATAACAGAGCCCATCTGATGAATTACTAATGTTGATAAAATAAAAAAGTTAGAAATATTAGTTCAAGAAGCACTGCTTGCCTGTAGGACTGTGCAAGTTTTCTAATAACACCTAGATTTAGGATGGGCTTACCTCATGTAAAACTAAATAATTGCAAGTTGATATTCTTTCTGAAAATAAAATTGAGTTGGTGATCACTGATCACTTGAAATACATTTGCACTAATTTACAGTTGCTTACTTGTTTCAATAGATCCACTGCTTTTGGCCAAGTACTGATTTTCGGTCTAAGCAAATTTAAAAAGACTTGAAATCAGACCTCAAATTCTGAAGTCTGCAATTGGAGCATTACATCTTCTGCAGCCCTTTTTTTCCTTAAAAATAAATAAATTCTTATTTTAATTTTAAAAATTAAAGAGTTTACATTTCCTACTTGGATGCTGCTTTTGAAGTCTGCAGTGTCATCTTTCACAGGGAAATGGGTATTCAGCTGTTGTGAAACATCCAGACAGTTTCTATTAAAATTAATAACCAATATTGAGTATTAATTTTTCAGTATTTTCTACTTTATTTCTCTGACTGCAAGGGCTTTTTGTAATGCGTATGTATGAGTTTTCATTATTTGGACTTGATGTTCTTACTGTCTGTTAATTTCTTCAGTACGGCACAAGACACCCAGTGGCATCCTGTTTTCCTCATAAGATATGCACAGTTTTCCCATTGCTAAAAGCTGTCTGAATATGCCTGAACAAAATGGAAGAGGGTTGTTTCTAGTCTGTGGATTTACTGTGGGTTTACTTCTTGCTTTGTGGCTTCAGGAGTAGAACTTTGTTTGGCTTGTGCCAAGCACTACTTTTATTTCAACAAAAAAAAACCAAAAGATTGATAATAAGAAGGCTTTCCAAGACCAATTCCAATTTCATTTGGAACTCCAGAGTACAGAAATGTGGCAGTGGACATAGTTACTCTGGAGGAGTTTGACCCGTGCTTGCACTCCAGAACCACTGTCGCGTTTGCTCAGTTCAGCTGAAACAGCATGAAACAAGATGGGGGGGCCTCCATTCTCAGAATCTAAGTTGACATTAAATTAACAACATGAAGAGCCCAGATTCATAATCTAGATGTCTGAACCTACCTATTTAAACACTTTCAGAGTTTTCTGTCTAGGGAAAACAGATAAGTTGAAGATTAAAACCTAATGCAGTAAATATTTCACTTCTTAGTAGTTGGAAAATTTGCACATCAACCTTTTCTGAATGCTTTGTGTCCTTTCCCCGTGCAGGTTGTGAGTCCCACCATCAGCTCTCCAGTGTGTCAGGAACAGCTGATTGAGGCAGGGAAACTGGTAGACCGTTCAGTGGAGAACTGTGTGAGGGCCTGCCAGGCTGCCACAGATGACACTGAGTTACTGAAGCAGGTCAGTGCAGCTGCCAGCATTGTCAGCCAAGCCCTGAATGACCTCTTGCAGCATGTCCGTCAGTTTGCGAGTAGGGGAGAGCCCATTGGACGCTATGACCAGGCTACAGATACCATCATGTGTGTTACAGAGAGTATTTTCAGTTCGATGGGAGATGCTGGTAAGTGTCTCTAATGGACAGTAGCTTTTCATGATGCGGAGATGTGCACGTTTCAAATAATGCAAGTAAAAAACCTCTGAAATGTACTGTGCTTCTAGGCTAGTGCCATTGTGGTGGGTAGTCATTCAACCCATAATATTAAATCAGCAAAATGCAGGCATCTATGTGCTAGATAGAATGAATATTCTGTGAAAGCAATCAATATCATGCTAAAGGATCACGGTAGTATTTTGTTTTCTACTACTGCAACACTTCACGGAATTGTGTAGCAATTTCTCATCTCCAAACATGAAGACAAATTCCTGAGCGAATACTGCACAGTGATTGATTTTATTATGCTTAGACTTTTTTATAGGTTTTGAAACTTACTTCTGCTTCCTATGATGTTTCTGAAATGTTCAGCTCATAGAACCAACCAAGACTTAGGATACCTCATGTTTAACTGACCTGATATGAATGTTTAGTTAAGAGCCAGTAAATTAGTTAGAATGGTGACATTTCAACAGCTATAAATGTTATGAAGGCAGAACACCATGAAGGGGCAGTTATCAATTTGAAATCAAGACATTTCATGAAAAGTTTAAAATGGGATGAGTTTTTAAAAGCAGTTATGGTGAATAGTATGGTTTTAGTCTTTTTTTTTAATGCTGTATAAATGCAAGGCCAGAAAAGTAAATATTTCAGTCACAGTTGTATTCACGTTACAGTTGATATGAGCAAACTAATCTTTTTTTTTAGAGCCATCTTAGTTGTTACATGACTTTTTTTTTTAAAGTAAAACTTTCAGGAACATGTGCTTGGAAGTAATTAGTGAAATTCTCAGTGTATTTTGATCCTTCTATTTTCTTTATGAGAAATTTAAGTGAGTAAATTTTTTAAAAACATTCACAAGAATGTTTTCTAAACCATGCCTAATCTTCCAATTGAAAGCTGTGGAAAAAGTTTTCTAATGCTCTGTAGCTATCCTAAGAACCTTAATTACTGTAGATGTGCACAAGAAAGCACGTCAACTTTTATGTCTAGCTGTCATCATTCAGCTTCTGTACAGAAGATGGATGCAGTAAAAGAGAGGATCTTGGTAAGCATTTGTCTTCTGTTCACAGTCAAGTATCTAGTTGTGCAATACTTAGTTTTTAGTAGAAGGCATTTGGATTCCAGTCAGTGTTTCCAACTTATCATTGCACTCCTGCGGTTGCAGTTTCTAATAGCAGAGAAACTCTTGCTTGTGACTGCTGTATTATTGCTCAAGCAGGCTATTATTGCTGTTCGGTTTACTGGCTTAATACTGTAAGAAAGGGCCCTTAAAGGGATTTTTTTCAAGTGGGATGTTTGGACAGGGAGCTGAGTCAGCCATTATTGGTAAAAAATTTAATGACAAAATATCATACTAGGAAATAGCTGATAACAGCTAGAAAAATTTAAAATTTTTTGCCTATGCTTGACCAAAGGAAGGTAAGAAGACATTTAATTCTGAAGCCCACAAGTCATCTTTACAAATGAGAAGAATGCTGCTTTGGTGTTCTTTTCCATGATTTTTTAAGAGCATTTGGAAAGAATGAGGCCTTAGACCCAAACACGAATTACTTGATAACCTAAAGAAAGCCAAAAGGTTTATTGGGTTCAAGTCTGTTAGGGAGAAGTTCAAGTGTATAAGTGAACGAATGAAAGTGTATGTATCAGAAGCATTGCTGTTTCATTTCTGTGTTTCACTGTAACCAGAACATTACTCCAGTATCTTAAATATACACCTTATTTTTAGTCAAAACCACCTAATTGGTGCTGTGTCTCTTCTGACAGAATTCTTGACTTAGTTTATATTACACAGAAGAATTAAGACTGAAATCCTGACTGTAGTTTGTAATCATCATTATTAGTTTTTACTGGGACAGTTTTCCTGAACTGCTATATTCAACATTACCTTAAAGTACTGGGTTTTTTGGGTATTTTGTCTTGCTATTTAGAATGCGAATACTGTTTTTTCTTAATCTCCACTGTAAAGATTCCCTTCATTTATATTGCAATCCAGTATTTTGTTTATGAAGCTTCTAAGTTATGAACTATGTGTGTATCATTTTCAAGTCAAAAGAATATTTCATCAAATGTAACTTTATTTTTACCTTGTTGAGATGACGCTTGAAACAAAAGCTGAAATGCAGAGAGAAGGAAAGTAAAACTATAATTCTGTACCACAGGTGAAATGGTGCGGCAGGCCAGGGTACTGGCTCAAGCCACTTCTGATCTCGTCAATGCCATGAGGTCAGATGCTGAAGCAGAAATAGACATGGATAACTCTAAGAAGCTTCTGGCTGCTGCAAAGCTTCTGGCAGATTCTACAGCCCGCATGGTTGAAGCTGCAAAGGTACCAGGAAGATGAACTAACTGTCAGCTTAAAGTTGTGTGGTTATATACAAAGAAAAGATGGTATGTGGGCTGTTATAGATAGGATCTGGCTGATAGTAGAGGGGGTTTCTCTTATCCTGTAAATGTTCTGCATTTAATTACTTATCCTAGGTATGTTCAGAAAAAAAAAACCCCATCAATTTATTAGTTACCTGAGTGTTTTGTTTCTGTTTTGTTTTAAAAACTCTTCTTGCACTGCTTTGCTTACCTGTGTGCGGGGTGGTCATGGCTCAAGCGGTTACCAGCAGCCACAACCACTGTACCGGTCTTGTACCAGTCTATCAATACAAATGGAACTACAAACCCATAGCAGTCGCGTACAAATATCTCTTACAAAAGCCATGAACAAAGCAACTCTGCCTCTGTTTCTCTTAGAAACAAGACAAACCTTGAGGGGGAATCTTACCTATGTTGTTCCCCTCCACACCCCTGTTCTCATAAAAGAGGCAAATATCTACCCTTTTATTTCCTTTTTGTGCTAGAAACCTATTTAAATCCACCAAGGAGGAATATGGTCTTTGAATTGTTTCCCAGATCGTACACTTGAACAATTTTTATAGATCAGGGCCAGCCATTCTGCCAGGGCTCTAGAAGGCCCATATGCCTGACCACAGAGCATATCCTTGACTTCCCAGTACTTTCTCAGGCTTCAGATGAAGAAAACCTACTGTCTCAAATCTGAAGGTTTGGACTGCAGTTACTGGAAGGCATATTGAATTGGGAATCTTAAAAATTGTTTGGGGTGGGGGTTTTTGGTCATTATTTTGGTTTGTTTTGTTTTCAAAACCTACATTCATATAGTCAAAGTACGTTACCACAGATCATAGTGGAAGCAGTTTAAAAAGACTTTTTTCCCAATCCCCTAAAGTAGTATATGAAGCAACTGTTCAGCTCCCCTCCTCAAAGTACCTAACGTATACAGTAACAACTTTGCACTAGCAATAAATTTTCTGCTTCAAAGTCTTGTAACATTTTAATGTTCTAACTTTGGTTAAGATAATATAGGGAAAATGAGACTGATGTAGAGACACTGTCTGCAACTAAAGCCTTAATATTTGTCTACATTTACTCCAGGAGCTTTTACTGAGGCTCATGGTTTCTTGGTTTGAAATTTTGTGCAGGGAGCTGCAGCCAATCCTGAAAATGAGGATCAACAGCAGCGTCTAAGAGAAGCAGCAGAGGGACTGCGGGTTGCTACAAATGCTGCTGCACAGAATGCCATCAAGAAGAAAATTGTCAACAGATTAGAGGTTGGAAACTAGATATTGTTGAATTTTCATTTTACTCCATTTTGATAATTAGTATATGTAGATAATTTCAAGCAAGTAGAAATGCATATTTCAGGAAAAGTGCTGAGCATAGAATGGTAGCAAAGTAAGGTCAGTTCCAGAGTACAAGGCTTGGAATTAGAGATGCTAGCATATGATACCATAATCCTCAGAAAATTGAGAAACTTGTATCACTGATGTAGTAAGCTGGTATAAGAATTTGACTCAGAAGGCATTTGATGGTGGCTTAGTCACAAAATTAAGACAGCTGAGGTTTCAAACAGCTGAGCTGAAATGACTTCATTACTGTTTTAGTTTATCTATCTGACCTGTCATTTACACACAATATCTTTTGGTGGTTTTACTAGTGTATCTGCCAGAGTTTCATGTAAATTTCCATACAAAGATATATTGAAACGCACTATATCCAATTAAACTGGTAAGTTATACAAAGAGCCAAAAAAGCAGAAACAGAAGGGAAACAATACATCATAGTTGGTAGCGCAGCCAAGGGGCAGAAAGGCAATTTACTGTGCACTAAGGATAAAATATCTCTGAAGTTTGTCTTTTAGGCAAGGGTTATCTTCCCATTCTTAACTAAGATGTAGAAAAGACAGATTAAAAATAAGCAGCCTTTCATTATTCCTAGTTGCCAACTGTGGTTTTATAGTAGTCTGATTCAAGTGCAATGAGATTAGGCAAACAAGTTGATCTATGTAGGTAACTGTGTTCCAGAAGTGCATTTAAATTACTGTATCTTGCTAGAACCAAAAATAAGGAGTATTTCAGGAAAAAAAGGCTGAAGTCTCAATTTTCTAACCGTATGCACGGAAGCTTTATAGAAAAGACTTGTTTTTCTGTGATAACATATACTGCCTTACAAAGGAGTGAAATGTGTAATGATGAGAATGAACCTGATACTTGATTTTTGTGGGCCAAGTAAAGTGTTGTACAACATGTTGGAATATCTTAGATAAATTGTTGAATTCTTAATTTTGTGATAGAGAGAAGTTGATAGTAAGACTCCTAGATATTTGAAGGAGGCCTTCTCAGTGCTTTTAGTAGTACCAGTATTTTGTACGTCTCCATCATTTTAGTATCTTTGCTTTTGCCATAGAGTAATCTCGGCAGAGGTTGGCTTTCTTGAGTCTTTGGTCAGAGGTGTTAATGTAGCAGTGTGAAGCACTGTATGTTCTTTTCATGTTTTCTCTGGCCTTCTTTGTAAAGAGATAATTGAGTTCATGAGATAAAGGAGACCGTTTCTGCACTTTGTAATTGATTTCTGGTCATATTGTAACACGAGCTATGAAGGAGTAAGAGCTTGAAATCTCTTCTAGTTCCACCTTTTTCCTTCATTGGCAAGTTAGGGATGGATAAGAGTGTTCAGCTCATTTTCATCTTGAGTGAAGAGCAATCCTGCGTTTCCTTAGGACAAATAAAATTAATCAAGGGATATAATGTATTGATCTGTCAGTTACCTATAACATGTATTTCATCTTCTTAATTACTCAGATTTTTACCACTTCTATAACTCTTGTTTCTTTTTCTCCGAAGATTGCAGCTAAACAAGCTGCAGCTGCTGCTACTCAGACTATTGCAGCTTCTCAGAATGCAGCCATTTCAAATAAGAATGCAGCAGCCCACCAGCAACTTGTGCAGAGCTGTAAGGTAAACATATCACAACCCACTGATAACTAACTCTCAAACTCTGCTTAATGGGGAGCTGAAGATCACCTTCCATAATAATACCATTGCAAACTCAAAAGAATATTTAAACAAACAAACAAACAAAAACAACTCGCAACCAAAACCAGCACCTCACACATTCATCTGTATGGATTCTGGAGAACCCTCATTTGTTGTATTATCCATCACTGCCATGTACTCCTGCATGGAGGGCTTTGAAAAGCTGAGTATGGCTAAGTGCCATGTAGTACTTGCTTGTTACAAGTACCCCTGCAAACACCTAACTAGGAAGGATGGACAGGCTTATGTATATGTTGAGTAACAACCAATTCATCTGAAGAAAGTGCTTGAGTAAAAGTTCTGCTGCAAATCAGTCAGCAGTACTGTATATGCAGAGGTATGCTAGAAGCACTCTGCAGAGTGGTCCAGTTGCTCGGAAATTTGTACACTGGCATCAAGTATTGGTAGTGCATGAGTTTGCTCTTTAGCAGGTGAGTAGCTCTATGATCATCCAAACAAGTTGTTGAATGATACATGCAGTGAAATGGAGCTGAGGTCTGCTATGGAATAAAGCAACTTTTGAATTTTCCATGATGAAGGAGAGAGTAGCAAGAATGATTTATACTGTAATGGAGTGAAGTCCTTATTTAACGTGTGACTTATACAATTAATTATATAACTAACAACACTGATCCTGCTATTCTGATGTTCAGCCTACAAGCACGAAGGGCCTTAAATGTCACTGTAAAAAAAAAAAAAGTTATAGACCTTATTATGGGGTTAACATGATTCATAGTTTGAAGTTAAAGCTGCCAAGACCACAGATTTCAAGCTAAGCCTGAAGTCAAGTAGACTTTTATAGTTCCAAGCTAGAACTGAGAGTCTACTAAGAATCTGTTCTCTGTTGTGTTTAAGCTACATTTGGCAGCTTAATTTCTCGCTCTGACTAATGTTGCTTCAGGATTTTTTAAAGAAATTGCATTTAAACAAAAAATTTTAAAAAACAGTAGAGTGCAAAAGAGTTTTCTTCTGAATTGAAGAGCAGTTATGTGGGGAATGGGAACAAAAACCTTTAAAGAAGGCACCATTAAAAGCCATATTAACATTCAGCAATTATTTCTTGTCATGGTAGTACTCCTGAGTAGTGTTGGAATTAAATAAGGCAGCTCAAGTACATCTCAAGACTGTCTTGTAGGCAGCTGCTATTTCAGTATGAATTACAAAAAAAAAAGCTGAATTGCTGTATTGTTTACATGTCACTCTAGTTTGATCTTGATGATGACTTATTAGATAGCAGAGGAGATCTGATACTTACTTTTTTGGAGGGGTGGTGGAGGTAGAGGAGGAATTAGAATTGCGCTACTGAAGTAAGTGTTATTGGATGGACAAGGATGAATCTAGGCAGTCCAGGAATGAAGTTTTAGCAATGCACACTTCAGAACGCTCCAGACAGACTATAAATTTTGTGTTGTTAAGAGTCAAAGAAAAGTAGGCTGAGGTCCTCGTCTGTAAAAGACAGTGTTATTGTGGAAGGAAGGCATTCTCTTGAAAAATGTCACCTCCACTGCTGGCATTTAAATGTGCAAAGGAAGTAATTCAAAATACTTTGTGTATGTAACCTTGCAGAAGAATCTTAGACTGTCCTGTAGGATTTTTAAACTAATGAGTAGCTTGAATAAGGATTTCCTAAGTAAAAGTAGAATGTCTCTGAAAAATATTATTGTGTATGAATTCTGTTCCATGGAATCCTGAACAAATTTATAACTCTACAAGTTATATTTAAGGTGGGTGGGGAGAGGGCTTGCTTTAGTGTCAGAGGGTTTGGAGTTTTTCTTTCTCTACTATAAAATTCTCCCTTTGTTTATTACAGAATGTTGCAGACCACATTCCTCAACTGGTGCAGGGTGTAAGAGGAAGTCAAGCTCAGGCAGAAGACCTTAGTGCCCAGCTTGCTTTAATAAACTCCAGCCAGAACTTCCTTCAGGTGAAGTGAATCAGTCACTGTAGTAGACTCCATGAGAGCAAAAACCTCTGGTTTTTTGTGCTGTATGTTTTTATTTGTGATAAATAAGCAGTAAACTGTTAAGAACCATATAAAGAAGTTCCTCACTGACTGTGACCCATAGCTAAGTAGAATTTAGTTCCTCGGGTTGGATGGCTGAAGTATGTTGAATCTGTGGAGAGTGAAAACTCCCAAAATTGAGTGTAAAAGTGACAAGAAAACTAAAGTTTATGGAGAAGAAACATTCACTGCTGTGGCACTTGCCTTCTTGAAAAGAGTTTAAAGAGCAAGATAGAGAGAATTCAGCATCTTTCTCAGGAGATATCTGAATATGTAAGATGCTGTTGTAACCTTTCTTGGTGAAAGTAAAGTTAGTGTTGCAGCAACAAGCTCCAGAATTCTTCACAAATAAAAGGGAACATTATCATGGGGCTTTTTTAGATACTAGCCTGCATAAGTAATGAGTCTTGATGGAATTTTTAAACAAAATGCAAGATTTGACTCCATGCTTCTTCAAAAACATCTTAAAAATAGTAAAATACTGAGCACTGATAACAAAACTATTTTGTTTATTATTGACATTACAAGAAACAAACAGAAGAAACCAATTCTCTGTGTAGTACATTATCTTGGAGTTTGTTAGTCCTGCCTTAAATGTGGAATGGAAATGAACGCTTTTATTGGCTGCTATTAGCAGGTTTTTTTATGGACCCATGTAGGCAGAGGTATTGCAAACAATGCTCTCACTCTGAGTATTTTGCTACCTGATTCCCTCAGGAGTCATTAAAATGATCTATCACCTCTCTGGCTGTATGTGTGTACCATGGAGATGAAGATTAGCAATTGTATTAGCAGAAAACTCTGTGAAGTGTCATTGCTTGAATTACCGTTTTCAATTTCTAGAATTTCGGCACAGTTTAATTTTTAGAAACATTGAGACAAATTTGCTATGTGTGCTACCTGGACTTGCTTGTACTGCAAAGATGCTGAATGGGAATACTGCACATTTAAACATTTTTAAGCAGCCTACGTGGGTACTCAAAGGCCTCAACCAGACACTGGTACCAATGAAGTAGTCAGTGTAAAGCACAAATGAGTCCTGCTGCAGAGGACACTGCAATGTAGAATTATGTCAGGGTGCAGCATATGATTAAAAGGCTGAAATCTACAAGGTGCATGGGTAAAGAGAAGGAAAGTGCATGAAATGATCATTACAGAAGATTTGGAAACCTCATGAGCGTGTGAATGAAGGAAGCATTTTGTTCATTGAGTCCTAACTCCTCTTTAAAGAGAATGAACTAGTAAAACCAATTATGTTCACTGCTCTTTGAACAGCCTGGAAGTAAAATGGTGGCATCTGCTAAAGCTGCAGTGCCCACTGTGACCGATCAAGCAGCAGCAATGCAGCTAAGTCAGTGTGCGAAGAACCTTGCTACCAGCTTAGCTGAGCTACGAACCGCCTCCCAAAAGGTAAGTGAATATGAGTTTTGATCAGCTGGAGCAAGATGGCTTGGATGGCGGTCACAGGCTCACTCTTGCTTGGCCCACTGTCTCTCACAAGGGAATGGCTCGTGTGTGGGCAGCATTCACTTCTCAGTGTTGCTTTTTGTGCAGTTTGCTCAAACTCCCAGGTGGCTTCTGTGTCATAATAGAAAGGGGAGGAAGAAGTGATAAGAAAACTGAAAAGCTTGTGCTACTCTGTCCATATCAGAAAGAAAGGAAGAGGAAGTACACAGAGCAGTGCAGCAAAACTCTGAGCTGCTGTTACATCTGAAAGCAAGCAGGGAAAGGGACACATCTCTCGTGCACCTACCAAGCTTGGGAGAACTCAGATGTGGCACTCTTGTGCTTAGTGTTCTGATTGTGAATTGGAGCTACCATCTCTAAAATTCAGGGAAGAGGAGACTATCTGTGTTCCATGCACAGATTTTGAAACTATGTATGGGTTTAAAAATATCAGTGAGAAGTCTGCTCTTCTGTGTGCATACACTGTAGTGGCTACACCAGAGCTAACATTAAAATTTCTAGCTGAGGTACTAATGACTGTGGGCTGCCACATCAGAGGGTTCAGTGTGACATTAGTCACGATGCATAGTTAGGCTGTTTGTCAGAGGTGAAGTCCAGACTGCAGCAGTTATTTTCTCAGCCCCTGGTGGCTCTTAATGGTGTGTTGTTCTATTTACAAGCTAAGAATATTGAGCAGGAGTTTGGAATCCGTGATGTGTAACACTTAAAGTGCCCACAGTGGCCTCTAAAGTCATGAGAGCGAGAATTTGGGAGGGGAAGATTTATATGAAGCATTTACTGTTTCTGATAATAGCTTGCAGCTGCTAACAGTGATATTGATTTGATTTCTGAATAGGCTCATGAAGCATGTGGCCCAATGGAAATTGATTCTGCTTTGAATACAGTCCAGACACTCAAAAATGAACTACAAGATGCGAAGATGGCAGCTGTGGAAGGACAGTTAAAACCTCTACCAGGAGAAACTGTAATTGAAGAAGGGTGTTCTTCATTTAAAACCAAACAAAGTTAGCTGTTAAAAAATTTTTAGTATTACAGACAAAACAAGTTGTGAGACTTTGGATAATGATAAGACTGGTAGGATTGTGCACTAATTCTCTTAAAAAGACTATATATTCCTACTACACCAGAAGCATGTTCTGTAGCAGAACTATTCATAGGACTGTAAGGCCGCCTCCTTTATTGTACTGTTACAATGTAGTAGCAGCAACATTGGGTGGTTGTGGGTTTTTGGTCAAAAAGAATTTCTTTCCAATAGTGACAAAGATGAGAACTCGATAGTTCTAAAACTGACCAGTCCTGATAGGCTTAGAAAGTGAAATGTTTTATTTAGCAAAAATCTCCTTCTCAGATGAAGGTATTGATTTCCAGTGCTAATTATAAAACAGTTCTGTTGTTCATATTATCTAGTATGTTAATCTATTTCACCCTGGGCAGGAAAAACATACTAGGTTTCAGAGAGACTGTGTGTGTGTGTTCAGTAGCTGAGGTAAAAGTTTGATTTTTGTGGAATGAGGAATCTTTTAAAGCTGTTTTAAGAATGAGTGTGTTTTAGTTGAGCTTAAACAAAGAATTTTGTCCTTTGCAATTTTTGACAGCTTGAGAAATGTGCTCAAGACCTGGGAAGTACATCCAAAGCAGTTGGTTCATCAATGGCCCAGTTGTTAACTTGTGCTGCTCAAGGCAACGAGCACTATACAGGTAGTGTTTTATTCATAATGTCTCTGTGAAACCTCTGCTTTTCATAAAATACTTGATAGAAGGTTTTCTTGTTACAGTCTACTTAAATCAAGTAAGTCACTTCTCTTTTGGTGTTTTTTTGGGGTATTTTTTTGTATGCTGATAGTGAACTGTGGCAAGTTACTAGGAATTGCTAGTGTTAATAATGTGCTTCATAAAAGAATACTGTGGCAATCTGCTGCAGGTATAGAATCAGAATAGATTGAGACATCTGTTGTTTTTGTAGATAGATGCCACTAAAAACTTGTGAAGGACAGAACTAAAATGTAATGTGATTTAGAAGTCAGTGCCACTGGAAATGTTGCTATGAACTTTCAGAAGGTTAAAAGGATCTTTGGATATTTTTTGAAGCACAAGATGCAAATATACTTGGGATAGCTTGGTGACATTTAAAACTACATCTCTTACTAGATGCTACCAGTTTACATGTATAATGCAGCTTGTCTCCCTGATCATTTGATCTTATATGCATAGTTTGAGTTAAACCAACAGGAAATGTGGGCACACGGATTCTGCGATTTGTTTTTGTACCTGTACTTTTAGAAACCGAAAAACAACTTAATAAGGAAAATGCTCCTTGCAGGGGCAGGACAGGGCAAGGCTTACTCTTAGATAGTAAAATATTCTGTAAAATATTCTGTCTCTTCTGTAAGAAATGAAAGCTGTTGATTCAAATGCTACTGTAGGATTTTTTTTAAATATTACTGATAAAATGCAGTGTGGCAATTACCACTTCATTGGATATAGTTGCATCAGGGCTACATAACACAGAGTTGCCTTCATTTGAAGCAGATGTAATTACGTTAAAATGCCTCATGTTTCTATCACAGTTAGCACTGGGGATCTAGTGAAGGAGTACAGATACTTGCAGCTGTTACTGAATAACTGAATCCAGTAGCTCTCTTAACATCAAGCTATGAGAGCTGTTTAGTTGGAAAATCCCGCAAAGCAAGGAATTCTTTTTCAAAACTCATATTACTATTTTTTATCTCATAACATCTTGTTACGCAAAAACTGTTGTGTCCTTAAGCAAGCACTGAGTGTTTGCAGGCATTATAACATTCTGCTGTTTCTATGTGATAAAAATTCTTTGCAGCTTATATTCACTATTTAATAATTCCCTCTTGACTGCAACTGTCACAGTAAGTTTCTTTTCAGTTTGTACTGAAAGTCTTTGTAGAGAATGAAAGCAGCACCAAATTGAAAGCAAAGCAACCAGACCTTTTTATTTTGTGGTACTGTGATAAATAAGTCAAACTTAAAAGATGCTTATTGGTACTCTAAATAAAGGAAACAAAATGTGTGGGTACTTTTCCTAAAATTTTCTTTAAATTAAGAATGTAGAAAGCCCTCTGTGGTTTGTCAAATAGATTAGAATCATAGAGTGGTTTGGGTTGGAAGGGACCTTAAAGCTCATCCAGTCCAACCCCCCTGCCATGGGCAGGGACACCTCCCACCAGACCAGGTTGCCCAAAGCCCTGTCCAACCTGGCCTTGAACACTTCCAGGGAGGGGGCATCCACAACTTCTCTGAGCAACCTGTGCCAGTGCCTCACCACCCTCACAGTAAAGACTTTCTTCCTAGTATCTATCCTAAATCTGCCCTCTTCCAGTTCAAAACCATACCCCCTTGTTCTTTTGCTACCTGCCTTTGTAAAAGTCTCTCCCCAGCTTTCCTGTAGGACCCCTTCAGGAACTGGAATGCTGCAATAAGGTCCCCCTGGAGCCTTCTCTTCTCCAGGCTGAACAGCCCCAACTCCCTCTGTCAGTCCTCATAAGGGAAGTGCTCCAGCCCTCTGATCAGCTTTATGGCCCTCCTCTGGACCTGCTCCAACAGCTCCATGTCCTTCTTATGTTGTAACTGCAACATAGGCAGTGCTGTTTCTCTACCTAGCTTGGCTTTACGCTGACATGTAATATCATTTGCTTTTCATTTTCTTATAAAATTTCTGCATTTAAAGATGTTCAGTTGATTAGAAGAGAAAATGTTAAAAGACATTGGTGTTAAAATGGTAATGTGGCTACTTTGTGGCTTGTATTTGGTTATGATGTCCTAGCTTTATAAACATTTCCAATAGGGACATTAGAACACTCTAATTCTTTTTAATGCCAAAATATGGATAACCAAGAGGTGTTGTACAGCAAATGTGAACTTTTTCTGTGACTTTCTTTTGGTAGAAATCGCACGAGTTTAACATTATCACTCAAACTGTACCACCTACGTTAATTGCATGTGGTGTTGACTAGACTGTGCTAATCAAGATCTTTAAGACTTTTATATTGGTTTTCATTAAGGGCTGGATTAAATTTCAAAAATGGAAGAATGGGACCATTTTTCACACAGTTGTGTGCCTTAGCGTTAGAGCTGATGAATGTCCTGTAATGTTGGCCAGACAAACCAAAGAAACTAATTTCATGACATCCTCTCTGTGATTTCATTTGGTTATTTTTATGTGCTTGTACTCATAGTGATGTTAAGTTGTATCATCCCTAGTGATCTCTCTTAAATTTTTTAAATTGCTTGAACTTAAGGTGTTGCTGTGTTTATTCTCTGAAAAATCCAAAGTTGCATTTTCAGAAAGGGCAGAGACACTGTGGCTCTGAAGTCATGTATGCCGTTCTTGTGGACAATGATTTTCCTCTATAGCTTGGAGTACTAGTTTTTCCTCATTTCCAGGTTTTAGGTTATCTTCTTTTTTACTGCTTTACTACCATTTAATCACTAATGTAGAGCTGTGCCCAGAACATGGTATTTGGGGTATAATATCTACTTTGTGGCTTAACTAGAGGCATTTCTCTAGGCCAGTGGTGCTGTGTACTTCAAATATGTTCATGTTTGAAGATTTTCTTTTAAACTGCATTTGCAATGTTATTTTGCAATGGGATTGTTACTTTCAAATTCATCTGCCATAAAATACGAAGATCATCTTTAAGAGTACTAATAGAATCCTTGATGAAATCTGAACATAGGAGTTGCTGCCAGAGAAACTGCTCAGGCTTTGAAGACTTTGGCTCAGGCAGCACGAGGCGTAGCAGCATCTACTACGGACCCTGTGGCAGCACATGCCATGTTGGATTCAGCAAGGGATGTCATGGAAGGCTCTGCTATGCTCATTCAGGAGGCGAAGCAGGCCCTGGCTGCACCAGGGGATGCAGACAGTCAGCAGAGATTAGCCCAGGTAAGTTGTGACTTGAGCAGCTACACGAATTATCAAACACCTGGTGAA
>NW_010175225.1:0-3843 GCF_000695765.1 Mesitornis unicolor
TTTATATATAAATATATAAAAAAGGGATTTACAGCTCCTTTTCTGACATTGCAGTTGCTGTGTGTATCCATATAACTTGTAAAACAGGAAAATAACCACCTGCTTTCTGAACTAAGGACTGCTATCTGTCTCTGTGTTAGTTAAGAGTCACCAGTTGCTTGACGTCAGACTTATGAATTTTTAATACTAAACAGAAGTGCTAATTGTGCTTGAGAAGCACAGAATTGGACAAACACCTTCTGCACAGCCATTATAGAAAGATAAAACATAATTCTAATTGGAGACTTTAAGTGCTGGAAAGGAGGAGAAAAAACCACAAAAACAAAACATAAAAAGGGCCAGTTAATTTTATTAAATGCAGGAAAAATACAAACAAGAGTGGTGACTGCTCAGGGCAGAAAACCTTTCTCCACAAACTGCCTGCTTCGTAACATCTGCAAAGCCCAGAGCTGCTCTAGAACAGGAAAAACTTTCAGTATCCACATATTTAACAGTAAGAAAAGGCTGGCAGCCATGTAACTTGAAGCTGTCTACAGCTTTATTGAATCACTTGAATATCCAGCTCTTGCCAATAATGATGAAAAGACAGCCTCTGAATCATTGCCAGTCTTTCTTTACACTGATGGGAAAATGCTCAAGTGTGGTGCGTATAGCAGAAAGACAATCATTAATGAGTACCAAAGAACTGACTTCTGACATCATTCAATGTCTACTGCAGAGTAACTGGGGAAATGTCATGCTGCATATGACCAATTTTGAAATTACGACAAATGATTCATAGATTTCTGTTTGCTGTTAGAAATGCTAATAGGTTTCAGAAATGCTTTGGTTATACATTCGTCATTTTTATTTATGTTAAAAAGTAAAATTTATGTCAGTAAATTATACTTTACTGTCACTTTTGCGTATATAACAATGGTAGTAGAATTACTATTAGAAATATTTTCAGGGTTTATATATATATATATTTATAAGACATAGAGGAAAGCACATAAGCATGTGTGCACAATACAGGAGTATATAAAGAAAAATGGAAATACTAAGATCAAATATTCCTGATATTTCAGATAAACTGGGAGTGACACAAGTGTAATAAACTTTTAAAACTTTTCAGTTGGAAGTTAATGATATTAAAAATAATACTATATTTATAGAGTCATAGAATAGAATGGTTTTGGTTGGAAAAGACGTTTAAGATCATCAAGTCCAACCATCAAACCAGACCTAAGACTGCCACTAGACCATGTCCCTAATCACGACATCTACTAGTCTTTTAAACACCTCCAGGGTTGCTGACTCAGCCACCTCCTTGGGCAGCCTGTTCCAGTGCTTGACAAACCTTTCAATAAAGAAATTGCTCCTAATAACCAACCTTAACCTCCCCTAGTGCAACTTGAACCCATTACCCCTTGTCCTATCACTAGCTATCAGGGAGAAGAGACCAACCCCTACTTCACTACAACCTCCTTTCAGGTAGTTGTAGAGGGTGATAAGGTCTCCCTTCAGTCTCCTTTTCTCTAGACTAAACAACCCCAGCTCCCTCATCTGCTCCTTATAAGACTTGTGCTTTAAACCGTTCTTTAGCTTCACTGATTTTCTCTATACATGCTCCAGCATCTCCATGTCCTTTTTGTAGTGAGAGGCCCAAAACTGAACACAGTGTTCAAGGTGTGGCCTCACCAGTGCAGAGTACAGGGGAAGGATCACTTCCCTGGTCCTGCTGGCCACACTATGGCTGATGCAGGCCAGGATGCTGTAGGCCTTCTTGGCCACCTGGGCATACTGGTGGGTCATATTCAAATGGCTGTTGACCAACACCCCAGGTCCTTCTCCTCCAGGCACCTTTCTCGCCACTTCTCCCCAATCCTGTAGAGCTGCATAGGGTTGTTGTGACCCAACTGCAGGACCTGGCACTTGGCCTTCTTGAACCTCATGCAATTGGCCTCGGATCATTAGTCCACCCTGTCCAGGTACCTCTGCAGACCCTGTCTACCCTTGGGCAGATCAGCACTCCCACCTAACTTAGTGGCATCTGCAAACTCACTGGCGGTGCACTCAATTCCCTTGTCCATGTCATTGATAAAGATATTAAACAGATGTGGCCCCAAAACTGAGCCCTGGGGAACATCACTTGTGACTGGCTGCAAGCTTGGTTAAGTTAATTCACCACAATTCTTTGGGCCTGGTCATCCAGCCAGTGTTTTACCCAGTGAAACTTATGCCCATCCAAGCCATGTGCAGCCAGCTTGTTCAGGAAGATGCTGTGGGAAACTGTGTCAATGACCTTATAAAGTTCAGGTAGACAATGTCCACAGCCTTTCCCTCATCCACTAAGCAGGTCACCTCGTCATAAAAGGATTAGACAAGCAGGACCTGCCCTTCCTGAACCCATGCTGACTGGGCCTGATCACTTGGTTGTCCTGCATGTGCCATGTGATGGCACTCAGGTTGATTTGTTCCATCACCTTCCCTGGCACCAAGGTCAGACTGACAGGTCTGTATTTCCCTGGGTCCTCCTTCTGGCTCTTCTCGTAGGTGGGTGTCACATTTGCGAACCTCCAGTTAACTGGAACCTCCCTGGTTAGCCAGGACTGCTGATAGATGATGGAAAGTGGCTTGCTGAGCACTTCTGCCAGCTCCCTCAGGACCCTTTGGTGGATCCCATCTGGCTCCATAGAGTAGTGTACATCTAAGTGGTGTAGCAGGTTGGTAACCATCTCCTCATCGATTATAGAGGCTTCACTGTGCTTCCTTCTCAGGGGGCTGGGTACCCAGAGTAGTACTAGAAATCCTACTAAAGACTGAAGCAGAGAAGGCATTAAGTACCTCAGCCTTTTCCTCATCCCTGGTCACTATGTTTCCCCCACATCTACTAAAGGGAGGAGACTCTCCTTAATCCTTCTTTTGTTGCTAATATATTTATAGAAGCATTTTTATTGTGTTTAACATCACTAGCGAAATTAAGTCCTAGATGCGCTTTGGCCCTTCTAATTTTCTTCTTCCCTTTAGTCATGTAGGTTGGCAAACAAAAAGTTAGCTTATCTCATCACTGTGTTGGAGCATTTCAATTACTGTACATGGCTCAAACTCTGAAGTCATACACTGGTTTAACGCCTAGCCATTTTCTTCTTTTAAGTAAGCACTCTTCACCCTACTAATGCAGATCTATGACTGACTTGCTTTGTGTCCCTGCAGTTGAAGAAACTTTGGTATCCCCAATTATAGTCAGTTATATATTTCACTTAGATCTGACAACTCAAGTACTTATTAGCTCAGAAAATTGAAATAGAAACCATAAACATTCTAAGTGCAAACACACTGAGAGAAAAACTGAAGTTAGCACACTAGCCCATAAAAAAATAATGGATTTAGAAACTCGAAGTGATATTTCTAATTTTACATTTGAAACTTGTTTTCCCAATACTCTTAGTTTCTCACATTAAAATTGTCCTTTTATGCAATTTTCTTTAATTTTTAAGACAAAATCTTATTTTCATGTATTTAAACAAAACTATTTCAAAATCCCTACATAATAAATATATTTCTAACATGCTATATTATTAAATTTAGGAAGATAAAAATAGACATATTCAATATAAATTTTATCAAAATTGATTCCTTATTTTTTAATTGACTTTGTGAGATCTTAATTGGTCACCCATATACCAAAGCAAAGGAAGAAGTGACATCTGTACCCATTTAATTTTGCAGAAGGCAGGTGTTCAAGGACAATAATGAAAAATAGTTTACAGGAGAGGGTTGTGAGGAGAAGTCTGAAAGCGTGGGCAAAGCAGCTACATTGTGTCTCCAATTTCACAGAACACAGAATCACAGAACATTAGG
>NW_010175226.1:0-7184 GCF_000695765.1 Mesitornis unicolor
TAATTATTAAATAGTCTTTATCTCAACAGATTAATTCTTTTACTTTTCTGATTCTTTCCCCCACCCTACTGGGGAGCGTGTGGAGTGAGTGAGTGATTGTGTGTTGTTTAGCTGCTTGCTGGGTTAAACCATGGCATCACCCATCTGCAACTCCTAAAAAAACACTTTTGCCTTACCATTACTATGTATTTTTGCTTACACCTGGGTTACAGCACTGAGATTGGTAGTATTAAAGCATATGTAAATAAGAACTGGAAGAAAATAATTTCAACACGCTAAAGACAAACCATCATACCCAGTGTTCCTATATATGTATATATTTCCCTTGTGCTGTGTCCAATTGAAGTTGGACACACTACTATGATATTTATTTCCACTATGATACTTTAAAAAGAAAATAATTTACAGGCAAGTAGAAATTATAGAGTTGTTCATTATTATAATTTTACCTATAGATTATGTAAACAAAAATAGGGGTTTTTGCTGGTCTTTTTTTTAAAAAAAAAGAAAGCAAAAAATGAATATTTGCTTTCAAATATGACTTTTAATCTTTACTCTTCAAATCATACTGAGAACACTACTGGAAATCTCATAAAAACATTGAAACAAACACAATAAGAAAACAAGACCTCACCAAAGGGATTCATAGGTTTTTGACAGATTTTAATCTAATCTAAATGCAACTTAATCCAAAACTATTTTCTCAATTAGGTAGCTGTGTAGTCATAAAACTGCTGCAATAGTAACATATATTGATTTACATAAAGCATTTTATAAGCATAAATATCAATAAAGAAATATAAATTAATCCTACTTAATTTCAGGTGTTAAAATATGTCTCAAGTGAACGTGATGAAATTCTTCATCCCTTTCCATTCACTGCAGAGAAAGTCTAGATGTCATACTTAGAGTAGGTCACTGATTTTTAAGATCTATTATTAGGTGAGATATATTCCACTGTAAAAATTGCTATCTCTATGCTACAAAAACCTTGACATAGAAAATAACTTAACTTGTAAGAAGCAATATTACCTTTTTATATTTGTAATTTTCATTGCTCACTTAATGTAATATTGTTATAAAATATAAAATTATAATATATACCTTCAAACAACAGTAAAGGAATGTTAATGTGTAGAAGGAATGAGAACGAAAATTCTGTCTAGTGCCATGGTCCTCTTTTTGGATATATGTCTTGTGTTGTAATTGTCATAATAGCTTTCTATTTTCTTAAATATAATGTATTCTATTATTAAATATTTCCATAGTCTGTAAAAATATTTTCTATTAAAGAAAAACAGGGAATGATTCTCACTGCATATGCCCTTTGTTTCCTATGCAATGATAGCCATTTAGTTCTTGTGCATAATAAATTCAACTAGGGAAATTCAAAGTACTCTGTAATTTTTTTTTACAGAAGTAGTATGTCACTGGCATTTATAACTTTGTACAAGCTATGAAACTTATATTTAACATTATTTATTCTTCAGCTATTATAATTCATTCCGCTGGATCTAGAGCTCAAGGTGAATACTTAAAGATGAATGGTATTATACATTGCAATTATAACTAGAATATAAGATATGTTTACTTAATATAAATAATAACATATACTTATACAAAGCTCTAAGTAGCCTCACTATTAATAACACAATACTAAAAATAACATCAACATTAACTTAATTGAAAACTCAGCAAACAGGAAATACACAGTCTTTTCCAACCTCTTATCTTTGCGGGCTGTAAAGTTTTCAGTAACTTTTTTCTGCCCTCTCAAAATGATGTCTTTTGCAACCTTAAATGAAAATTATTGTACTCAGGCACTTTCAGGCTCAGATGGTGCTAGCGATAATTTTTCCAATCCCAGAGCATTTATAGAGAACACATCTGATTGTATGTATGTGTACAGGGAGAATGGCAAAAAGAAGGAGAAAGGGAGGGGAGAGTGCAAAGAAATCAGTATTGAGTTCTCTGCTAGCAGCATCTGTGGTAATATGACATTGGATAATACAATAATTTGCAGGCTTACATGATTTATAACATTCTAAACAGCTTCTGGAAGCAGTTAAGCAACCAGTGCAGACCTTAGAAGATGGGACACTGCCTGTCTCCTGCAGTTCGATAGCTCACTAAATTGACTGCTGCATTCATTATCAGTTTCAGTCCTTGACTGCCTATATCAGCATGGTGCAATAGTCTAATTTCAAAGCAGCAAAGCAAAAAGAGCTGCTTTAAAAAGATGGCAGCTTAATAATCAAACACAGATAATTATAAGCTTACTGGTTTATTCATATAATAAGATCAACAAACAGAAGTTAGGAAGCATAAAATTGTCTTAAATTCCCATTTTAATGAATTTTAGCAAGCAATGGCAGATTTCTATTCTCAGTACTCAAGGTTTAGGGCTGGGCTGGCCACTAAATGAGTGATAGACACTATTAACCCCTCTTACCTCCCTAAAAGGGGAAGAGAAAAAGAATAAGAGAGAGAG
This sequence comes from Mesitornis unicolor, assembly GCF_000695765.1. Taxonomy (NCBI): domain Eukaryota; kingdom Metazoa; phylum Chordata; class Aves; order Mesitornithiformes; family Mesitornithidae; genus Mesitornis; species Mesitornis unicolor. Next base: position 2,492 of record NW_010175226.1, read on the forward strand.
ACTTATAGGTTGGAAAAGAAAACTAAAAACAGGTTTAATGAAACAACAACAATAATATGAAAAGATAATAATTTAAATTGGAAAAGAATTAAATATATACAAATATATACAAAACCAATATTGAATCCTCTTTCCCCCACCCCCCCAGTGACAATTACATCATCAGAGGCTCTGTGGAGCAGAGCATTAGAAAATTCCCAGACTGGACTCAGCAGCAGACAGGAGCTGGATTCAGGAACTGGATTCAGAAACACACAGATCAGGATCGAAGGCAGACAAGCTGGTAGAGTCCTGCTCAGACATTGGCTGTGCCAGAAGAGGACAGCTTGACTGTCACGATCAGTCATCTTTATACTATGACATATGGTATGGGTGACCCTTTTGGTCAGTTTTAGGTCATCCGTTCTGCCCGCTCCTCCCCACAGGTGTGACACCTCACTTCAGACACCAATGATGTGGCAGCAGCCTTGGTCTCCATAGGCGCAAGTATAAGCAAGCATATATAAGGCACAAGTATAAGCAAGCAAGTATAAGCATAGCATACATACTATGTATATTTACATAGCATCCTTAAAAGCAACTATAAACATCAAGTACTATCAGTTGTAGAAGTGGGCACTATCTGGAAAATCATGCTGTTAGTTTCAGAAAGTATGGTCACTTCAAAGAGACTTAACTGAAGAGAAAAATCACTGAAGGGAGAATTAGATCCATTTAGCCCAAACCAGGACATCAGTCATCTTGTTTCCTTTCTCTGCATCTGTTACCCTAATTCCTGACCATAATCTCAGTCTTGGTCTAAATATCGGACAAGTCACTCCCTTCCATGCCTCTAGCTCACATAGATACCAACTGCAGTCCTTTGTTGCAATGTCCAAGCCCGAGGCACAGGAATAGATACAAGCAGTGTACTGGTAATATAATTTCCTCTGCCTCCTAACAACTCCCCTAGCAATGGGGAATACACACTGAAGAGTAAAACTGGAATCTGTGCTTGAGACATCTCTTAGGAGAGACTATAAGCTGAGATTTCATCTAAGGACAAGAATGAAGAATTAGTCTGTTTGCTTTTGTCAAGGTCTTCAGGTACATCCTAAAGTTCATAAACAGATCAGCAGATTTCATAAAACATCAGTTTGGACATCTGTTCCTTATCTGTTTCCTAAAGGAAAACCTTCATTGTCCTTATGTGTCTATCTGACATAAATGTTTATATGGAAGCAAATTTTATATTTTCTAAGCAAACACCTTTTCTAAATACAAACCAAACCATAGGTGTGTCTGACTGATGCTGAGTCAATGTTGGCTTGAGAGCTATGATTATACAATGTGCAGTCACCACTTGTTTATTGTTGACAAGCTAATAACGGGGGCTGACACAGTCTTAACAGAGAACAAGGCTCTTTTTAAAAGAATTTGCTATTTGACAATACTGTCACAGGTGAAATAATAAATTGTTCATGAGTAAAGCTCTGATGAATGATTACTCAGCAGTCTGGCTGGAGAGCAAAATGGATTTTTTACAGAGTATGATTAGCTGAATAAAAGGTAAAGTACCAACACATTTAATTCCTAAAAGGTAAAGTACCAACACATTTAATTCCTAAAGTATCATGAAATAAATGTAAGACTATTAATACAACACGGCATCACTGGACTCATTACTATTCTTGCCATACTCCTTGAGGACATGTAATAATTGCCTTTGGAGTTTTAATATTAATTTGTTCATTCATTTTCAGAAGCATAAAACTGTGCTTTTCTTGTCAGGCACTGATGGTGGTAACAAAGGCTGGGTTTATATATCTAGGGTTGGACTAAAATTAACAGAAACAGTGGCTAAATCTGGGAAAACACACACCTCTTTTTTGAATCACTAAGCAAGCCATGAATCCTGTCTTTAAAGCATTGAGTCTGCAGAGAAGTAAAACCAACTTTACTGAAACAGGAGAATACAAGAACATTAATTTTGGAAGGTACAAGAACAGATCCACCATGTGTCTATCTTATAAACAAAATAATCACTTTGGTGATGTCTTGGGCTAAAATCCACTGTGTCTGGTATCCTACCCTCTAGACGCCATGTCCTGTAAACAGTTGTTTCATTGAACGTTCCTCACTTTTCTAACTTACCACATTTAGAGTATATTAATCGCAACTAATGTCCCAGAGATGCAGTGTGCAACTGGCTGTGTTCGTTCCCTTGGGAAAATGCTGGCAACCAGACACACAATCCTAGCAGTATCACTTCATGTATCTGCTGCATTTAGTCACGATTACAACTCTGTTCAATGACACCAGCACCAGAGCTTTGCACTAAATTGTTGCCACCATATGAAGAACCCAGAGGTATCCCACCCACTTGAACCATGGCTGTTGGAAAGAAGAGCCTGGTTCAGAAGCCATTCTGATTTAACATCATGCTATGTAGCCTCACTTACTTTTAAATAAAAGGGCAGGGCTCGTACCCACATATGGTTTATACCCTTACACAGAATACATACCAACATGGTCTTCACTCCCTTATACAAGATGAACATCATATAGTATTAACCAAACACTACAGCATCCACTGCTCTAGGTTGTATACCAGAGTTTAAGGTTATAATGAGGTCAGTTCCGTTGCTTACTAATTGCACAAAATTTTCTTACCCCTACCTCCAAAGTATTAATTAATTAAACAAACCAAAAATAACAAAAGTATTTGAACTAGCATAGCAAGTATCACTCAAGCAGATTACTTTTTTTTCACTGTGTAATTCATTAAAAAGTAGAGAAATAGACAGGAGAAGCACCATTACATGTAATCACAATATCATAATGATATGCTAATCTATTCTGAAATGTGCCAGATTTGCTCAACTAAAATCAATAACACTCATTTTCTTGGAACAAATGACTCACCGAAGTCAAATTGAGCTACCTATTAACAAAAAGGTTAATAGCTGATTAATTTTCTGAACTCATTCTAGTAGACTAATGCTTAGTATTTGAAAAATACTAAGATTCTATAAAAAATAGTAAGATAATGAAATACAAAAGTGGATGGGTTAAAATTAACTAATTTCAAATAAATTAGCATGGTTACTCAGGTAGGTTACCTTCTTTTTCTCACTAAGGAGTTTTCATATCCTTTTCTACTTACTTTCTCTACAATTAGATTTTGTTTAAACTTAGAATATCACATTTAAAATTACACTTAAATCATGTATTACATGATAGGGAATCACCTTCTGATGACCCAGTAATGGGAGTATCCACTGCCTTGACAGCCTTCTCCCATAGCTTGTCACTCACTACTCTTGATGTTTGATGCATTTTACCACACTGTCCTCAGTTCCTTACATGTGTTGGCAAGGATTTGCTCAGTTTACATACTACCAAGTTATATTTTTCAGCCAGGTCCAATAATATACTTTCTTAGATTCCTACATTTGAGATAGGAAAATTCAATTTTCCCAATTCTATTCTTAACAAAACCACTGTGGGTCAATGAATATTAAAGATGGTTAAACTCCATTGTATTTCTCCACTAATAACTATACTCACTAATGGAAAAGCAACAAAGCTGTTAGGCTACGTGATAAAATGCTGTTCTCCACAGACACCAAGAAGTGCAGAGGAAGAATGGTAGGAATGGGAAAACCTGAATCCTACCCAGCCCTGGCCACTCAGGGGACCATCACAGCAGAGTTCAGCCCACCAAAGGGGTACACAAACACAGAGGAGCACAGAGATACAATGGCAGGAAGAAGAACTCAAATTACGTACTTAGGTGAATGGACACCCTATCTGGGCCCCTCCCAGGTCTGTCCCAGGAGAGCATCAATCCTAGTGTCCAGATGTGAAAGCCATCAGAATGAGTCAATAGAAGCAACTCTCTCGTCTTTCAGGAGGGTTACTGCCTAGGGGTGTGAGGTGCACTATGGTATGCAGGGGAAGACCATTTTAAGATTGCACAAGACATATTATAGGATGCATGGGAGTGGACCATAAGGTAGAGAAAAGGGAAGAATCAACATGGTTTCAGAAGAAACAAGCATGGGAAAATAAAGGGATAAAGTGGTAACTGGTCTGATAGAGCATAAATAGTGGGTGGTCAGTGAGCTTGTCTGGTCACGCTCTTCACAAAGGGTTCATGTGTCTGGATGACAGCATCTGGAGACGCTTGAGTGAAAGCAAGCACCAGCCTCTGGAGTGGGACCAAGGGTCAGAGGTCCATGTGACCGTGGTGCAGCACCTGGAAGGAGTGTGGGTGTGCAAGTGGGTGTGTGGGCACTAGCAGAGATCAAGCTGGACTTGCTGGCAAGTAGGTGAAGTGGCCTGGGAGCAAGACAGGTGTGTGTGTCTCCAAGGGTGAAGACTAAAGAAGGCTAAAGAAGGGACCAGGGGAGTCCATGCTGTCGGAGGGATCTTAGGATCTGAAGGGCTCCAAGGACAAGATCAGCTGGTGTGTGTACATGGTTGTGTGTGTGTATCTGTAGCAGCAGCTGGAGTGGAGCTGCAGATTCAGGTGTCCGTATGTCCAGGTGCCAGCAGCTGGGATGATTGGGATCCAGGGTCCACTGATAGGCTGACTGAATGTCTGAATCCAGCTGCGAGGTGGGTTCACCTTATACATATATTCCTGTTGGCAGACCTCCATCCTGCTCAGCCAGAGAGGGGAGATAGATCACAGAATCACAGAATCACA
>NW_010175227.1:0-53435 GCF_000695765.1 Mesitornis unicolor
ATTATATTATATTATATATGATATATGTATAATATAGATACCTTAAAGGTATCTAATCACCTTTTTTATCTATATCTTTTTTCCTCTGTCCCCTTTCTCTTTCCTCCTCAGGAAACACAGTGCTATAACATTAACCTTAGGAAATGCCACTTTGTCCCCAAAAATGGAGCCACTTGCCAGGCAGTGGTGACAGGGCAGGGTGGGAGAGGACAGGGCAGGGGTAAATGCTGCAAATTATCACAGGTGCCTAAAATGAATGAAGCTGTTCTGGCTCTTTCTAAAGCAGAAATCAGGGAGCAGTGGCCTACAGGCAATGTTCCATAAAGGGAGATTTCATGTGCACCACAAGGTGACTCAAACCAGGCCTGTTGTGACTATTAAGAAATCTTGGGAATTTTCACATCTTGTTCCAGGAGAAATACATGCCCAAAGCAAGGGAAATGAACCCAGTCACTTCAGGAGCTACACATTCACAGCATATCAGATGTACTGCAGTGAGGCAGCATAAGCAGACACTCCAAAGTACATTTAAAAAAGTGAGCTCTAGAAAAAATTCAGAAAAATGAATTTTACTCCATTTACTCAGGCAGTGTGTAAATAAAACAGTGATTATATTTAAATATTAGCACTATTAAGCAGGACTGGGGACAGACCTGATGAAGCACCACTTAGTTATTCAGCAGTGAAGTTCTTTGAAATTAGGCAAAGACTTATCAAGAAAAATGGGGCGATGGAAAGGATAAAGCTGTAATGCTCTGTGCCATGACTATTTTGGGTCTAAGAGACATCTGAGCATCGATCATGCTGGGGTACAGATAGACACAGAGCTCAAACTTCCTCTCCCAATCTGCGCTCAAGCTCTATATTTCTAGCAAGGTTTAACACAAAATCTGTTAGAAGAGAATGAACGGGAAGCTTTGGCAAATGGATATTTCTGGTCCAAAAGCTTAAGGGACAAAGCAAACACATGCATCCGTCATCCTGGAGATTCCCTGGGCTTGCTTTGTTTGTGGCTTTGTGTCAAAATCACCATGATAATGAGCAATCAGTTGATTGATTAAAAATAGATGAGAGGCAGAAGGGGGTACAAGCGATTTCAGAACAGCAAGTGAAACAAGGAAGAATTTCAGAAACCTAATTCCAAACCCGAGCTTCTCTTGCTCCTGGTTGCGACATCCGAGGCCACATTATCATAACTTGTGTCGTTAATTACTACTCAATGAATGCAAATGAAGAAATTATTCTGCTGAAGTTTGCTTAAGTCTGAAATGCACCTTTACAGCAGAACGATAAGTATCAGACTGTGGAAACGTTCTGGAGAGCTGCCTTCAATGAGAAAATGCATTTTTTTCTGCTATAGTTGGTTTAATTTCTAAAATATTCAAGAAACTTTTAGTCCCTGAATTCCAACATGTGGAAAGCTGCTTTGTTCACCCATCCTTAGCATTATTTGTTTGGTTGAGGTACATGGGAACTTCATACTATCATAAATGCTGGCACAAAATCAGGTTGATGAAACCGTGTAATTAAAAAACAGAACATGAAATATGCAGTCACCCCGATGATTTGTAGCCAAGGCTTCTTTCAACAGAAGCAGCGAGTAACTTTTTCCTTGCCTTTAAAGTGCGACGCTGGCTGATTTCTGGTGCAAACGGAAAGACTGGTTATTCAAACTACTCCATTTCATTATAACCCAAAGCAGATGATATCCAAAGCCAAGCACAACAGAAAGTGTTAGTAAGCAAAATGCTGGTTGGGTCTGATGTACAAACGGCTTCAATTCTAGGCTTTCTACACACGAAATTGCACTAAATCATGAATCTGCTTTTGAGTCGAAGGACACAAAGTTCATTTCCTCCTCTTCTTGCTCACGCTGTTGGCTCAACAGAGACGTGCAGCCAGCTCCTCCTAACAAATTCCCAAGTGTTACAACTGGTCCCACAGAGTGTGAAAGAGCTTCTCTACCGCATCCAAAAATGGTGTTTCTGCCAGAGCAGTCTACTCCTGTGTTACTACTGTGACTTCAAGCTGACTTTTTGCTTTCAGAAGCACCTGATTGTCATTTCCATCTTCACACTGAGGTTGGTTACAACCTGCCGTTACCCCTGGTACTTGACTCTGTCATTTCCAGTTATCAACTGAGCTGGGTTCAGCTATAACCCTCAAGTGGATGATGGAAACTGTAGTTATTTAACAGCTTTGTTCTGGACAACACTACAAGCCTATGAAGTAGTCAGTCTAACTCCCTCAAATTTTACTCATTTATTTGTTATAACCTCTGCTGAAAACAATGGAATTTCTTTTCCTCTAAACTCGCAGCGACAGATTCAAACCTGTAAAGTCTGTTCCTCCTTCTTTTCTATTTCTTAACTATTTTCTCTAAGTTGAGTGTCCCTGGGTGTTGATCCTGCTGTCCCTTCTCATTACAACAGCACACAGTGAAGTTATAAATATTAGAGGGTGCTGGGAGTTACATTCCCTGGAACAAAGGCGTGACATCCATCGGCTGCTCGCAATAACTTTAACTGACACCATTGCTTGGGTGAGCAGAGGTTATAACACAACCACTGCAGTCTGTAGCTACTCAAGTTTAGTAACTAAACTGGAAGCCACTGCACAGCAGTTCTTGGCCTAGCAGTTACAAGACAAACTCTATCAGCAAAATCCACTATAATATACCACCTTTTCATTCATCAGCACGCCACAGCACATCAAGACGTGGTCGGTTACAATATCGTGTGAATTCTGTAGAAGAAATTATTTTCAGGAGTAAGTTCCCCTTGGACAAAAGCCGTAGCTCACAGTGGTCAATCTTGCCATTACCCAGTCGTCTAATTAATCTGTAATATTATTAATCTGAGCACCATTTTCAGGGACCAGTAGCATGAGCGACAATATATACAGCCTAGGAATCCTGTTCACAACAGCTAATGGTGCAGCCTTTTCCAAATCCACGGGTAAAAGAAAAGTGAGCTGTTTTTAAAACCAAATTGTCAAGGTTCCTAATTTTGTGGCTGTCTGGGGCATGAGATTTCATAGCCCGGTTTCCTGTAAACACTGGCCAACGCTTTTATCACGTTGTTCCTGTATTGAGTATAAATCTGCACTTGGTGTAGTTCCTGATTTGATACCACCAAGACATAGAATAGAGGCCTCTCCTAAAACACATATTCCTTAATCTCATAAAATACAGGTGTACAGCACATATAGACACATTCAGGGTGATGTCCTACAGTAATTTGAAAGGAACAAAACCAATTTCAAGTGACAGCTCCAATAAACAGAGCGCTCAAACATTAAATGAAGCTCTATCCGATGGATTCTGGCTTTGATCCACATATGAGCACGACAAGAAATAGTTTACCACTCATTTTAAAGCCGTCTCTTGGTTTTGCAATCATTAACTAGGCAGCCGTTGTAAAGATTTAATGATGCAAACGAACCACCCATTTTGCAAATAGGAAAAAGGCCGAGTGTCGCAGTAAGGACAAAAATTTGGGAAGAATATCTCAGTATTATCCTCCATCCCAACAGGAGTTCACCGTACGGACAGAGATACAGAGCAGTTGTCTGAATAAATGTAGAAATGTGCGGTTGCGTTAACCCACATCAGCTGCTTAACTTGTAAATCACGGAACTTGGCAAAGTTATGGCTGTGTTTTTAATGAACTTTATAGGCAAATAACAGGCAGCGAATGTGCATTCAGGGCTCTATTTCCTACGTAAACTTTTTTACATGTTCCAGCTTTGCAGGCCACTCCCATATTTAAAGAAAGATTAAAGCACTATTTTGACCCACTTACAGATGTAATAGCACTAAAGTAGGTCAGGGCCATATATTGGGAACAAATTAATGTGCAAACAGGTATTTCCATTGGCTTGTTGCCTCTGGGGCAAAAAAAATCTTACGGGTTTTAAAAGAATAAAGACACTACTGACTTAGATTTTGAATGGAAAGTCATTAAAATCTTCCCTGTTTCCTTAATGGATTTAAAAGGGGCCTTTCCTAAACTATAGAAACTAAATGAATTTCATCTCTGAGATATATGGTGTCAAGAAAGAAACAAACAATAGTAAAAATCTTTCTTTTCATATGGTTTGTAGGAGTAGAATTAGATGCATGTCTTTTACAAGTGTGGTAGCTGCTCACAGCCCAGATTTAATTTCCCTTTTTCCCAATCTGTGGCAATACAGAGGTTAACACAGAACAAGCATGAAGGCAGCAGAAGACTGACACCACTGAAAGTGAGCAGAACTGCCTGAGACAAAGCTCACCCATACTTCAACCAAAAATATCTCTGCTCGGTCTGGTTTGGGCAGCAAGTGAGGTATAAGCCGGGTGAAGACAACTCTGTAAGTAGCCATGTATTTATTTTACAGCCTGCCCGCTCCCTCCATCAGAGCACCGAGAGCTCTCCTGGAGGCAGTTACGTTTATGAACTGTTTGCTCTCTGCCAGCAGCAGCAGCACCACCATTACTCACACCCGGGAAAAGGGAACCAGGCGAAGAAAAACGGCTCTCCCCAAATGCCCTCGTAAATTCACGCGGAGAAAGAACCGCGCGCCTCTACCCGCTGGTTTTATCAATGGCAGGAAAGCAGTGTTGTTTCTGCCCAATAAATCTTCCCAGCTTCAGCTGCTGGTCCAAATGGAAGCTGCACCAGTTTGGCCAATACTACTAGCCGTGTTATTACAGGTCCTGCGAAGTATTAAATCATGTAACGCGGTTCTGCTGGCAGAACCAGTAAGTAACATGGGAAGCTGAACACCAATGCTCCTCTCCATGCCCAAATACAACTCCAAGGGCCCTGAGGAGGGCAGAAGGCTAAAAAAGTGGGGCAAAACCCCTGAAATCTGCACATAACCTGAATGAAACCTAAAGTAGAGTGACCATAATGACAAGGGTGTTGGAGCACTGGACCAGAATACAGACCTCAGTAACACAGATTGACTTAATGGGCAGCGTAACGTACACTGTTCCTTTCTTGATGGATAATTTTCCCTATTAGTAGCATGGTGACAATATTTACAGTCCCATAAATGTGCTTTGAGGCTAGCAACGTCAAAACAAGCAGATGCTCTAAGTATAACAAGAGCCACAGGAAGATCAAGCTGGTGGGTATTCGCTTGTGGCTGAACTGGCCTCAATGCAACTGGTTCATCAGCAGGGGAAATTAGCTGAACCCTGCACATTTAAAAATCAATAAACTAATTAGCAGCTGTCTCACAGCCCTAACTGCAGAGCTGAAAGAGCTGGAGCCTAAAGGAGATGATATAGGAGCATATAGGAGACCTCCTATACCTATACCTAAACCAAAGCTGAACCAATTGAATGACCGAAGTGAAGAAAATATTTCAAGCTATATTAAATATAACAGAGTGGCTTTTCAGAAATATTTGTAGATGCAGCAGTGATTTCACATCTCTGACAGTGCATCTTTCTGGACCTCCATGATTTGCCACTGATAATGCAAAGTTTTGAGCCAAACTCCAATGTAAACGGGTCCTAATGGCAGAGGATCCCCTCGTAACAACCGCAGGAGTGAGCAAACCCAGCACCACTTCTCAGCTTTGCAAGATGATGCTGTAGGCAACGTGTTTTGTTTTAGCCTGAATGCAAAAGGAAGCGTGTGCAGGTATTAAAGCAGTTTGTCCATCATTCCCCTTTTCCTTCCCCAACAAGAAATTCTGAGTCAACCAAATTCAAGTTCAAAGGCATTAACACCCCACAGCTTTTGTGGAAACAAGCAGCCAGGCTATGGGGAGGCAGCCTCCTTGGAGGGAAGGGCTGTGGTGCAAACGCAGTCGTGATATTGGTACTTCTGCTGCTTGGTCCTTCTCCAAACTGGGCTTGAGAAGTTGCACTGCTCAAGCAACTACTGCTTTGTTTTACAAAGCCTGCAGAGCATAAAGACTGTGAGGGCATTATCCGGGTTACTGCAATGTGGTGTTATTAAGCAGGAACATTACAGCTTCATTTTTTTACTACAGACCTTCAAGTGGGAGGCTCATTATGGTGTCGTTTTCAAAAGCTGAGAACAAGTTTGCAACTCTCCAATGTGCTCCACAGGCTTTGTTCCACTTTCTCTGCTTTGCCAGTGAGCAACATATTCTCCTAAACTAAAAGACTTTTAATCCTTTTTCTTTTTTAGAGAAGGCTGTGGGAGACAGGATGGAAATGGCATCAAAACGCATTTTTTTGCAAGAATAACGTGAAGTCTACCTTGCACAGCTTAATATTTTTATTGGCTGCCATGCATATACACCTTACGTGAGGAACAAAGTTAAAATGGTTTGTTTACTGGATGGTGGCAAGCCGAAAAAAGCACAAAGCAGATGAACGGATACTCAAGTGCCTGCTTAATTACAGTTAAATATAGGAGAACGTATAATTTCAGCCTTCAATACCCGCACCTGGCGCTACCCACTCGAGAGCTTTGTGTGATGAGCACCCTAAGCATCAGCTTTCAAATGGCCCTGGAAATGGGATTTAACACATAATGTGGACAGCCCAACCACTGGGCTGACAAAATCCCCCTCAGTGCTGAATTGCTGATATTAACTGACCTGCACTACTTGATCTAGTCTGATTTGATGCACTGACTCAACATTGCAGCCAGATACTGGAGGCGAGGAAGCGTCTGCATGGGGTTTACTCCAGCGTTGGAGTAATCCCATCACTGAGCTTCAGGTCACTTTGAGTACCGGGGACACAGGGTGGTGATGCCTTGCAAATAGTGGAAAAAAATGATAAAAACCAAGAAAAAGGTAACAAGGACTTATTGCCAAAAGAGCAGAAAGCAACTGCGTGACAGAAGAACTTTGAAAAATTAGTGTTTCTAGGTAAATCACAGGCAAGTACTTTATAAGAACTCTTTGCAGAAATAAATCACTGTAGAGAGAGCAGCTGGGATAAAGGATGCGTGAAAAACTATGCTTTTTTACAAGCATTTGCAATTTATGATGGGGACAGCACAATACATACCAGGTCACCTCACTTGTCACTGAAATTCAGTCTCCTGTAGAGTGGAAGGTAGTTACCAATTACGAGCAGATAGTCACATTATAACAACGGCTTTGAGCGAGGGATTTCGAAAAGCCATGAGGGGAATTTTAGGTAGGCAAAATGTAATTATCCGCTTGGAATTCGGCCAGACGCACGCAACTCTAAACTCGGCATTTGCTGCCAATCTGAATAACACGGCATCCCCGCAGCTTGCAGCGGCGGGATCGCTGGGCAGCGCACAGACGAGGCGCTAGGCACCTCACGAGCTATTTGCAGGGTGGTTATAGCAAACCCTGCTGTCTGGGAAGAAAAAAAGGCAGAAAGAGAGCCAAGAAAAGTAGCAGGCAGCGTGACAAACGCTGTTGCTCTGAAGCTGAGGGCAAAGCCTTTTTCACGCACAGGAGGGATGTCAGAAGGTACTTGGCGCATCAACCTTCCTGCAAGCAGCCGCAGCCACCTGGCTCACATGCAAACCTCCTGCCCAGACAGCTCCTGTGCGTACCCAGCCCCTGGGGACCCCCCAAATTTCTGACGGCTGCAGCAGACGGGCACTTCCCCTCTCTGCTCCTGTCTGCCTGTGTCTGCTTTGGCTCACGGTGGCTTTCTCTTTCCAGCCACGCCGCTGAAGCTGGAAACAAGCGCCAACCGAGTTGGATCTCCTCAACAAGATGCATTCGAAGCTGCGTTCCCTGCACTTCACAGCCCATCTACAATCCTCTGGGCACGCACTCCCGCTCTGTTTTCCTGCTCCTGCATTCTCCACGCCGTGTTATTCATTTGAGGAGACAACTGCATTACCCACGTTAGCAACACGGGTTGGAAGAGAAGCCCCGGGTCCATCCAGATCACTTCACCCTGTTAGTGCTGTGGTCTATGATGCTCTTTTCATCCAGTTTGTTCAAGCACCGTTTTGAAGAGAGCAACACAGCAGAGCAAGTAAAACCCTCCTCAGATCCTGGTCTCTTTTCCCTACTGGCTTAGTAGACAGAGTTTAAGTGATTTTTGCTGGTTTCTCAGCATCTTACGTGTCAAGGAATGGTTAGAGCTCAAGGATTAGTAGGAAAAAACTAGATTCATAAGGGAAAATAAACCCATTTCTTGCTATCAGAATCACAATAATCGTTGTATCATTTATAAACATGTCAGATTTATGGATTCTCCTTCATTTTCCTGCTTCAGGGCATTAACCTGTTCTGAACAGAGAGATTAAAAGGAAGCTCCTGCAAGGTTATACCCTGAGCTGTCAAGTTTAGAATAATTTAGATTAGAGCAGACCCCTAAAGATCCAACCCCCCATGCAATGGCAGGGCCAACTTCAGAGTTAGATCAGGGCCACATCCACTCAAGCTCTGCACATCTCCAAGAACAGGAGCACCACAGATACATATTTGAGAAATTCAGAGACATGCAGAATGAGAGCAATTTGTGTCCGTGATTGTAATAGATGCTGCCAAAATAATGCCTATATTCAGTTTTGAACCTTCCTTTAGCCAAAATGAAAGATGAGAGTCCTGCAAAGGCTGATTTGAATCTGTTTGAGATAATGCAAGGTGCCTGCCTCTCCTAATTATGTGAGCTGTCTGGGGAAATAAACCTACCAGGTCAATGCTTTACATTAAGCACCTACATTTAGGAGGTGCAAATATCCAGCAACGGATAAATAATTATTTCCTACATATCTGGAAAACCTAGGAAGAACATCACCATCCACTATTACTGTACCGCTATGGCTGTCTGGATGTGACACTGATGAGTCTATTTAGAAATCTCCCCAATTTCATGCTCCCTGCTTCAAACAACCAAGCCAGTCACACACAGTACAAACTGCAAAATACAGGTGATTCAGGAGGGCATGACCCGAGAGCCACAGCCTTTTACTGAAGCAACTTAACTTTTAAAGTAACTCTCTTATTAGAGCCACTTGAATTTGGACAAGAGGGTAGAAAAAGGACAGGAGAAGAAATCTGGTGCTCTTCTCTCTGCATTGTAAAATCCATTTATGCTCCAGAGAGGCACAGATTAAAGGGCGAACCTTTCTGCAGCCAGGTTGCAATGTGACTCTAGTTTATTATGGGTAGGGTGCCCTTGTTTTTAATTATCAGTGCAATACATGTTTTAGGGCTCTTAACCTTGGCAGAACATCTTTAATTACCTACCGCATCAGAAGTGAGGCACCTACATTATTTCCAACACGAAGTAGTTAAGCTATGGCTGAATGATTCAGAGCAGTCCGGTTGGATTGAAGGATCTGCTCAATCAAAATTTAACGTTCAGGAAAGTAGGATACTTGCTTTCATTCCAAAATTAGCCGCAACAATGTTCTTTAATGCAACTTCTTTGACAACAACATTTTCGTTACGTTTAACCAAAACCAGCCTTTTTGAAGCAGACTGGTACATTTTTTATTCTAAGTTTAATTGAACGCTCAGTTAAAGGGCATAACCAATCTGAAGCTGTATACTCAGATCAGGATCCAAATCAGCTTGGAGTAGACTTCAGGTCTGACAAAGCTGACAAAAACTGGTCAGCAAAATCAAGACTGTGAATATCACTGATGGAAATGAACCCATTTCTTAAGAGAGGACGTGTTTAACGCCTGTGATGACAGAGTTAGGCTAAGGAGAGCAAGAAGTCACGATGCAGTTGTGTTTTTTGGATTTACTTGGAAAAACTGCTGTCAAGTCCACTAAAACTAACAGTGCCTGTGCCACTCAAAGACAGAAAAATAAATACAGAACGCTGTGTGATTTTCTCCATCAATTATTCCAGCTGGGGTTTATTATTAGGTTTTATTTAAAGGATGGCACAAGTGTTTGAACAGGCTAAGTGGCAGGGAAGCAAAGCATTATAGAACATTTTCATTTTCAGGCTCCTGATTGCAAAGCAATGTATTCTTTCAGCAGTCAACACCAAAAAAAAGTCAGTTCAAACAGTTCAGATTTTCATGTGGGCTTTCAAATGGAAAGAAGCTCTTGTAGCCAAGCAACGCATCTGAACAAACGATTGCTTGTGGCACTGCAAGAGAAAACTCCAGCACCAAGTGGGCCATTAGCATGGCCAGAGGGGTCAAATGCTGCTGAGGTCCTGAGTGGACAGGAGCTCTTGTTTAAGTACGCAGGGAACGGGAGTTTCTGTCACCAAATAGCAGCAGTGTTTGGCATCGGTGGCAACTGGTGCTGGGGATGAGCTCCAGATGTTACAGCTCAGCCCCAGAGCTGCATGGGAAGCTCACAGACATCTGTAAGCCCATCTCTGGCTGCTCTATGCCTTGTGGTGAATCTGGTTTCATGAGTCTCCAATGTGCATCTGCAGCCCACACCCCACCCCATCCTGGGCTGCAGCACAAGAAGTGTGGCCAGGAGATCGAGGGAAGGGATTTTGCCTCTCTGCTCTGGTCAGACCTCACCTGCAGTGCTTCCTCCAGCTCTGGAGTCCCCAGCACAAAAAGGACATTGAAGTGCTCGAGCGGGGCCAGAGGAGGACACAAAGATGATCCAAGGGCTGGAGCAGCTCTGCTGTGGAGACAGCTGAGAGAGTTGGGGTTGTTCAGCCTGGGGAAGAGAAGGCTACGGGGGGACCTTATAGTGACCTTCCAGGACCTGAAAGGTGCCTATGAGAAAGCTGGGGAAGAGCTGTTCACTGGGTATGGAGCGATAGGATGAGGGGGAATGGTTTTAAACTGGAAAAGGGCAGATTTAGGTTGGATATGAGGAAAAAGCTCTTCCCCGTGACATGGTCGAGCACTGCACAGGTTGCCCAGAGGTGGTGCAGGCCCCATCCCTGGAGATATTCAAGGCCAGGCTTGATGGGGTCTGAGCACCCTGATCTGGTACCAATGTCCCTGCTGACTGCAGGGTTGGACTGGATCAGCTTTAAAGGTCCCTTCCAACCCATTCTGTGTTCCTATGATTCTGTTCTATGATAGCTCACCACCAGGCATTTCAGGAGACCAGGGAACTGTAAGTGAAGCCAGATTTTCAAATGTTCTTGGTAGCATGTGGCTCTTGCTGAGAAACTCCCGGGCAGATTTTCAACCGAGCCCAGAACAGAGGCTAAAGCAAGTCCCTGACAATCTGCTACCTTCCCAAGGAAGAAAGATTTTCTGAAAATATCTGTCATGCCTTAGTCACTCACCATCCTTCATCTCAGAGCAGCCTAAATAGGGTTAGAAGAAAGCTAAATGAAAGAGCGTTTAGGTTTTCAGCAATATTTCTAGGTAACACACTGCAGAAAACTGATGACCTGTTAGGGACTGTTGAGAACACACTCTGTTCAGCTTTCTCCAAAGAGCTCAAAAAAACGAGTACATAATAAAAACCAAGATACAGAACGGCAAGAGCGGCTTTCCTGGCCTTTTCCCATTTTCTCCATGAAACCTGTGCTCCCTCATAGTCCCTTTAGTTCTCGAGCTCTTCAAATGCAAAAGACCAGGGAAGGGGAGGAAGGGGCTTCTGAGCAACGAAAGCCACTTCATTTTCTGGGCATCTGTCAATGTATTCATTCATGCACAGAGTCTTTTTTTGCTTTGAAATGGGATAACTCAAGGCTCAGTATTGGCCATCTGAAGCAAAATTTCCGTTGCACAAGGAGGAAGATGACAGCAGTGACACTCACTTGGTTTTCTGACAAGGAGCTCTGTGTCTCAGCGGGTTTGTGTCATATATAGACACTGTTCATCCTCCTTGGGAAAAAGGAATAAACGTCCTTTTTTTCATGTTATCTGGCATGGCTGTGCTCAAGTTCTCTGACTGAAATAGCTTGAAAAGCACAGTCCCAGTTTTACGGGTACAGCTGGAACATGGCACTTAAAGACGCCAGGTTAAATGAGAGATCGAGCAGGTTGGAGAGTCTGCAAATAAGGATGCTCCAGAGTTACAGCTCTCTTGATTTGTTTCTAGAAAAGGGATTTTATTTTTAAGTGGAGAATTGAAATCTCACGGATTGAATTAGAAGAAAAATCTTGGTCTTTCTTCTCAGTGTTTAAAAAAGGGAAGTATTTAAAAATCCACTTCATATTTTCATCATATTCTCATCTATGAAAACCCTCTGCGAGCCATTTTGCAGCAGAAAGAGGCAGCAATGACTTCAAGGTCTCTGTGTCTATTTGGCAGCCAGTGAACTCGTCAACACATTCACCATTAGAGATCTCGCAGCACAACCCATTCTGGTGTAATTATCACATAACGACTTTCCTTGGCTATTCTGCAGGAAGAAAATCAGTGTGTTGATGGTTAATAATATTCTAGTCTTTATTTCAGTCAAAACTGCCAAGCTAGGAACAAGCTAAAGTAAAATCTAAAATAACCATTTTAAGAAATGCTGATTACCTCTTCTGCCTCTTGGTAGAAGTGGGATTTATGAATATTACCTAGTGCCTCTCTCCTGTGTTTGTGCAAGCCATATGCAGTATCTCAACATTTGGGATTGGGTTGCCTTCCCTATTTACCATGCCTAGGAGGTACTGATGTATCATGATGCCATTTTCACCTTCAAATCTCCAACTTTTTTTCAAACATCCAGATAAATCAGCCTTGCAACGTGCTCCAAACGCCACCAAACTTTGGTTCCAAAAATTTTGTGGTGGCAGTAGGGGGAACATAGTCTCCGACGTTACTGGGACACGAGTCATTTAGACATTTCGAGCAGCTCATTGAATTGCGTAGAGAAGATATGTCCCCTGCAGGATTGAACGCTGTGAAAGCAGATCAACATCGCCTGCGTTAACTGAGATTTGGGAGCGCTCAGCCCTGTTTGGTGGCACAGGCTGGGGCCCATGGAAACCCAGGCTCCCACAGTGGGGTCCTGCAGATGTCTTGGCTGTGTGAACAGAAAAAGCTTTGCACAATCCCCATCCTTGGGGTTCAGAACCGCTTTCAAAAGCCCAGCCAGACCCAGTGTAGACACACAGGGTGCTGTGCTTGTACCTGTCATCACCAGCCAGGATTTGCAATCAGATGCATTAGCAAAGGGAGCGAGCTCCTTTCTGTCCCAGACACACGCAGCTCTGCCATGTAAGGAACCAATTCCCTGATCATTTTCCCTGATGCACGCAGTCAGGGCAGCCCTAAAGGTGTTTTTTGACCTTTCCAATCTCCATAAAACACGTTATGGTACAGCCCAAATATCAGAATTAGTGTCTATTCCTCCACTTGTGGCATAATGAGGCAGGTAAAGGTCTGATCTCAGTTACCCAGGCAACTGCAAACAGCACGGCCTGCTCATGCTCATTAGAAATTGTTTTTAAAAAGCATTCAATCCTGGAGTCTGCGGTGCTTCCAAGTAATTATATTCATACGGCGTGTATATGCTGCAAAAATAGCTCCTTCACTTTCTGCCAGTCAAATTAACCATGAAAACGAACCAGTTTAAGAATGTAATTATTATAGACTAATTTGGCCAACTGGGCAGTCAGTGTTACCTCAACCCTGATAGCCTGGGATTTCACTCGCCCGAGGCTTTTTAAGAGAGCAAGACAGCTTGGAGCGTGCACTGGGCAGGGAGGGCAGTGAGCAGAGAGAGGGATGATGGAAGGGGCTGCTCCTGGAGCTTCATTTCTGCAAACGCGCGGCTGTAAATCTTCAGCAAAAGCTCAGAGAATTTTTGGTATTGCAATGGGGAAGGGATAATCACTGTGAGCTGCCATCAAGAGTCTCCAGAGCTTAAACAAGCAGTAAAATGATCTGGACAGCCCCATCTGAGCTGCATTTTGAGGAGTTTTTGTTCTCCTTACCAGTACTTTCCCAAAGCTCAGGCCTCCTTTGCCTGCTGTCCTGGCCCCGGCAGCAGTCAGAGTGGCTTTCTTAGGCCTTCAAGTACCAGCAACGCAGCTGAAAAGGCGTTTTGCTGCTCTCCACAACCTGTCCTCTTTGCTTTCCCCTACTACAGCCCTTCTATGCCGAAACTCAAAGCCAAACCTGACTGGGCTGAGTTTCAAACACCTCAGCTCCTACAAACAGCCCTGCTGAGCCACCTATGAGTAGGACTGGAACTTGGGGTGAAGGAGACTTAAGACCGAAAGTTCAACACAACTTGCTAATGCTCTCAGCAATAAGTCAGAAATCACTTGTACCGATCTGCGCGCCCAGGACACCGTTCAGACACCCAGAGATGCTGACACACAGCATATCCCATCCCTTCGTCACTGAGGATCTGGATAAAGGAGCAGGGAAAATACACGATGCCTTCAGAGACTGCAACTAAATGAAGACTGCAGGTTGTACCTCCTGTGCTCCAGCTTGGGACCATTGCCCCTTGTCCTGGCATTGGCCATCCCAGAGCAGACCCTGGCTCCTTCCTCCTGACACTGCCCTTTCCAAATGGATCCCCAGGAATGAGGGCCCCCCTCAGTCTCCTCTGCTCCAAGCTCAAGAGCCCCAGCTCCCTCAGCTGCTCCTCAGCAGGAGATGCTCCACTCCCTCCAGCATCTCTGTGGCCCTGCTGGACTCTTTCAAGCAGTTCCTGTCGTTCTGGAGCTGAGGGCCCAGCACTGGACCCAAGATTGCAGCTGTGGTGTGAGCAGGGCAGAGCAGAGGGGCAGGAGAACCTCTCTGCCCTACAACCACCCCTTCTCATCCCCCCCAGGATGGCGTTGGCCTTCTTGGCTCAAGGGCACATTGCTGGCTCTGGGGCCCCTGCTGCCACCAACACCCCAGGTCCTTTTCTGCATGGCAGCTTTCCAGCCACTCATCCCCAATCTTTCTTTATAAGTTTGTTTTGGATAAGAGAGGTGAAGCACTCTGGGTCATGCTGGCATTCAGTACTTGTCTGAATTGGGTGAATCACACCTACCCCTCCAGGGCTCCCCTCAGGACCTGGGTCTGGCGCTGCCTTCAACGTCCTCACCCGTCCACCTCAACTGTGCTACAACAGCTCCTGCTTTTCCCTCAGCTCCCAAGGATCTGCTTTGGCACTTCAGAAGAAAACCAGTTGAAAAGGTTTTTTTTCCCCTGTCACTTTTTACAACGTGCCGATAGGGGAGCAATGGACCCCCTGGGATCAGCTAGGAACAGCCCCAAATGGAAAGGCAAAAATGATGCTTTGGATGTGAGAATGTAAGTGTAACAGTTGCACTGCAGCTTGTAACATTTGAAACTTAATCACTTTGAACACTAGAAACAAGAAAATTTGAGTTTCGCTTTTTTCCCACCTCTCTGTAATGGCAGGGATGGAAAAAAAAAGTTACATTACTTATGCTGCTCAAATACTGGAGGTCTGAGTAAAATTCAAATCCAGTGAAAATATAGTATACTGAAAAAGCAAATATGGAATTCCAGGTTACTGCTCTGGCTGGATAACCTTGTGTGAGAAATCTCAGCAAGTCAAAAAACCCATCAAAAAGCCTCCACTGTTTCACCATATTATGGTGGTGATGTATTGATGTTTCGAAGAGTAGTCCCAAAACTTCAAGGAGATCCTTATGAAAAGAACGGCCACCAAGAATTACAAAAGAGTTTTAAATTTAGATGTTGATAACCCACTTCAGTGCCTCTACCATGAAAAGAAGCGCTAAACTCGAAAGCACAATGAGAGCTATGAACCTGGTTATTCTTTAGATGAGGCTTGAAAGACAGCAACATTGAAAGCTATCAAGACTATTTTTGGATGGCCCAAAAATGACGAGTGGGCAAAATGGATTTTTTACCATTTGTAGGGGAAAAAAAAAAGACACCTCGAGTGATGTAGTGACCAGAAGTCAGTGTGTGTAAAGCAGGAAAACAAGAATAGACTCAGCAGAGAGCAAGAATGAATAATGGCTATGGGGAGTGTTAGCCAACTGTTCCTCTGCTTTTTGGCTGTCATCTGGAGTGACTGCTACACAAGCTGGTTATTGTTACCTTGAATATAGACACTTGCTCCATAGGAGATTTATCAAGGTGGATGTTTCTATGAAATACCTTTAGAAACAAAAAAACTCACCCCTTTTAAGCTTGTTTTATACAGCGAAGATAACTTGATGAGGGTCTTTCAAAGTGTTTTCCGATATGACACATATATAAGCTGTAAAATCTTTAATGTAAGATGAATTTGTTAAAAGAGATTAGTATAAATCCATATGAAAACCTTTGCATTCTTTTAGTGGAAAGAACCTGTCATTTTCTGTCCAATGTTCTCAGTTGGCAATTATTATTGTACCTACATATTGTTGCCTTTCATGTATTATGAGCTAGGTGGAAAAAAAAAGCCTCTTACATCAAAGAACAAATACAAAAATAAGTTTTAAAAGCCCTGCAAAGAGAGTGCTTTAGAAAACACATCAGACGCCATTGTAGTGTCCGAGCGAAGTAGAAGTTATTAAACCATGCATCTGGAGCTAGGAAAGAATGGTTCACCCTGCAGGAAAAAGATGAAAGCCCCTGAGCTGTTATCAAAGACAAATAAGAAGCATCTGTGAGGAGCTGTGTGGATACGAACAGTCCCCAATAAATGGCTGTAATTGCAACTGTGCGCTGGCTAAACCCTGCACACCTTCCTGTTTGTCACCTCTACTCCAACAGCCTCTCAGTTGATGTGAATCCCATGGATTATATGGGCACAAAACAGCCCTGGGTAAACACTTGGTTCTGACATGACTTTAATGATTCACAGAAGATGACTTAGGGCTGGTTCAGTGGTTGGATGCTATGATCTTAAAGGTCTTTTCCAACCAAAACCATTCTATGATTGTATAAAAGCTGCTCCCCACTCCTGTTGGTGGGCTGGCTGCACCCTCTCTTGGGCCAATTCCACTCTCCAGGTGGCTTTAGCTCTCCAACCCAATGCCCTCAGGAACAGGAAAGACGAATTGCAGCTGCTTTTCTGCAAGGCAGACGGCTTTTACTATCTGGTGTACTGCTTTTCTGTGCTTTGGTCAGACGTAGGATGACAGAATGTGCTGGGTTGGAAAAGCAGATCCAGTCCTTAAAGCTGATCCAGTCCAACCCTACAGTGAGCAAAGACATTGGTACCAGATCAGGGTGCTCAGACCACATCAAGCCTGGCCTTGAATATTTCCAGGGATGTGAATCAAGCCATTCGTTCATGCATTTACTTCTGCACGTACTGCAGGCATTTCTGTCCATTCAAAAGAAGAGGAATCCTTTGAATGCAATGAATATTCTTTTTACTTTTAAATTAAATGTAGAGTTTCGGTCAAATGGAAAACAAAACCCTTAAAATTGATTGGTGGGGCCATCTGAGAAAATACTTCAACAGTAGAAAAGCTGTATAGTATAAAGATGTTTGCTCCCAGAACTAATGCCCAGGGGGTCCCTACCTTTAGAACAGTATAAAGCCTTACCCATTCAATAATAAACTAATCACCTTACTTTTTAATCAGTCCAGAAACACACATCCAACTATTCTGGCATCTAGGATTTCCACACTGTTAAAGACAAGCTGCAGAGTACACAGAACCATTAAAATGCTGCCTTCATGTCTCTTCAAGTCTCAAAGTAGGTTTTTCTAGCCAAAGAACCTGAACCTACAATATTGATGAAGTATTTTATTCATTTACTAAATTCCTTGAATTGAATTAGCACCCCAGAAAAGAAGAACCTACTGAACTTCCCATTTATTCCAGTCTAGCTCCGACTCATCGCTTTATTTGACATAAGCAATTCATCTCGTCGAAGGCCCTGTTTAAAGGTTATGACAGTTTGCACAGGACATGATAGAACTTGTAATGTCATCACTGACAAGGCTACAACCTTCACTTGTTGACATCTTAGCAAATAGTCTCATTCTTGCTCAAATCTTGGCCCGAGTTACTTGAAATTACACTTTTCCAATGCCAGCGACTGAGTCAGCCAGTAATTGCCGCCCAAAATAATACAAATTCATAAAAATAAATGATAGGAGATAGTTATTTTTAACATGTTTGGCTTGGTTCCTGAAATATCACTCCGTGACACAGAATAATAACTCATGTGAAGGGTGAAGCAGATAGAAAGCTGGAATGGATTTACTGACGGGATTGACAGCATTGCAAGTAACAGCACAGGAGGTTCTGCCACCTCCTCCTTCCTTCCCCTGCAGCTTTGTACAGCATCTATAAAAACACTCATTGTGCAAGTCATACATCTGCCAAACTCTGTCCAAACAGCTGGAGATGATGAACTGCTTGGTGAGGGATGCATGAGATGGCAGATTTCTGGGGTCAGACAAGCTAGTTTTCATTCGCCACCTAACCAGGATTTTAAAACAACCCTTCAGAGGAGAAAGAGTTGAACGTTTTACCTGTGAAGTGTCTTTTCTCCAAAGCACAAGCTTGCAGATTAAGGTCACCCTTAATTATCATAGGATCACATAAAGGGCTGGGTTGGAAAGGACCTTTACAGCTGATCCAGTCCAACCCTGCAGTCAGCAGGGACATTGGTACCAGATCAGGGTGCTCAGACCCCATCAATACCTTGAATATCTCCAGGGATGGGGCCTGCACCACCTCTGGGCAACCTGTGCAGTGATCGACCACCTCATGGGGAAGAGCTTTTTCCTCATATTCAGCCTAAATCTGCCCTTTTCCAGTTTAAAACCATCACCCCTCATCCTATTGCTCCATACCCAGTGAACAGCTCTTCCCCAGCTTTCTTATAGGCACCTTTCAGGTCCTGGAAGGTCACTATAAGGTCCCCCCAGAGCCTTCTCTTCTCCAGGCTGAACAACCCCAACTCTCTCAGCCTGTCTTTGTAGGAGATAATCCTCAGATGTAGCACATAAGTTAGACAAGCTGCATTTCAATATCACAAGGACTACAAATCCCAGGTCGAATCCAGGTTTGCAGCCACACAAAGTACGTTATGTGGGCCAATTATATAAATGAACTTTTCATTGCTGGTTGCCAGAGGTTTAGCATGCTCTCACACTAGCATACAGCATTTCTCCTGTGGAGGGATCACTGTCCGTGGGCACTCAGCTGGCTGGGCAGTTGTTTTACAGCAACCATGACCCTTCAGAGCTGCTGCCAACCCTGAGGGTGAAGGAAATGCAGCCTTACAGGATCTGAAGGGAACCAGAGACCATCAAAGCTGCTGGCGATGCTGGAGCTGACACCAGCTACAAGCCTGCATTTAGTTGGGGAAAGGCAGACTCCCTCGGGGAGGCGTGGTGACACAGAAGGTACAGCTCTCAGCTTTGACATGTGGTGTTAAACACGTTAATAAAGTTGTTGGGCAGAACTGAGAGTTGGGAATAGGAAGCTTTAAAAAACCCAACTGAAAAAAAAACCCCACAGCAAACCTAACTCCAAATAGGATCAACAAGGGATAGATGTGAAATATCAAGACACGAAACATTAGCAAGAATTGACTTGCTTACTCTTCACACAGCCATTGACTTTAACGTCATTGCTTAACTCTGGGTTTCCACTGTCAGCTCATTTCTTTTCCCAGAATATTTCCATTTCAATGGGAGGGACAGGCAAAAAGGCAATGCATTTCTACTTAGAAGACTTTTATTAATGTAATATGAAGAACAGGAGTACGTTTATAAGACCTGGAGAAGAACATATGTTTCCTTTATTTTTTCTGTTCCCAAGGTGTTGATGTAACCCTGAAGACGTGACCTTTTTTGTTAACAGTGTCTTGTTCTCATGGATGCCTGCCTCTTCATTAATCAATAAGGATGTGACAAAACCAGATGTAGAACCAACAAAAATGAGCTAGAACCTGATCTGGAACCTAATCTAGAACCAGAGCCAGAATGTAATGTAAATGGCGTAACCCCTTTCTTTTGCTATGAGATTCCTCTGTAGCCAAAGAAAATGAGCAGAGTAAGTGCAACGTCGCTCACCCTTATCTGGTGGCTGAATGGTATGGCAGGATGTCCCTATTATCAGGCAATAATGATGTAGCATTTATATTTGTGATTAACTGTTATTGCAGTGAAAGGCTGTGCAGTGTCTCACAGTGACAACGTTGCCAAATGAGCAATTTAAGAAGGTTTAGAGTCACTCCTTTTGACCAGCTGTAAAAGCAGATCATCGCTGGTGCGATGGTGATTCTTCAGTGGGGGACATCTCTGCTCCCTGTTGCCAAACGAGCAATTTAAGAAGGTTTAGAGTCACTGACCAGCTGTAAAAGCAGATCATCGCTGGTGCGATGGTGATTCTTCAGTGGGGGACATCTCTGCTCCCTCCAAACCTTTCCTCTGTGGTTTACATGGAAGTAATGCTGTCCAGGTAAAGCACTTGCTCCCATTGTAATCCCACAGTTTTATTTCTCTAACCCGTAGAAATTTGTATATGCTGATGATGACTTTATTGTTTGATTCACCTCATTTGCCTAGGCAAATTATTTCAGGAGTGGCAAAGTCACGATGTATGTTTGGGTTGGTTTGTTCTGGGTTTTTTTTTGCAGGCAAACAGTAAAAGTCCATGAGTGGAATGGATTTTTCCTGATAGAGACACTGAAAGCAAGAGAAATGGGAACCAGGCATAAATCACCAGGTAAAATTTCTTCCAGATGATACAAAGCTATAAACCAGGCAATATAACTGATCTCCAGACACACACTTGGGTGCCCTGCAAGTCCTAATATCAGACGCCTACAGGTGAACAAATAAACTTTATAGTCCATACCAGATACCAAGACCTAAATAAGACTCTGAAGTAGAAGGGCTTCAGGCTCCCTCTCTCCCAGCAGCAATGCATCTGATTTTGCATACCAGGAGAAAAAGGGTCTTGCAGTGTAAATGACTCAGCTCCAGCATCTGCTGCAGCTTATACAGATAAATTCCCCCTCGTGTTGCTGGAGCAGCTGAAAGGGAGGCACCAGTGCCTTCATCTGCACCCCTGAGATGGATGCAGAAAGGAAGCTGTCCTTTGCAAGGAAAATCAGTGCCTCAAAAGGGATGTAGAGAAGCAGAGCACGTAGCATTTCTGGGAATAGAATAACTTCTTATTCTTCTTCCCAGTACATAATTAAATTCACTCCCATTTATTTTATTTCAGCCCTTTTCTCTACCTGAAAGCAACAGAATAATGTGAACACGCACATGTAACTCAAGACAGCAGAAGCCATTAAGACAAAGCACAGGTCTTGTTCCCAATCCACATTTGCCATGAGAAAATGGTAAGAGCAGCACGGAACGACAGCAAATCCCACAACTTGCAACACGAAATTTAAACACTAACAGAAAATTATTAATGTGACCCTTAACCTCGTGATTCTACAGTCACCTCATCCAGTACTTGCCAACAGGACAAAACTGTTCGTTTACAAACCATGGGAACACTTCTTAAAGTCTGTGAATAAAGCTCAACTCCAGAACAAACACGGTCACTGTAGCAATGACGAATGTTGAGCAAACTCTGCCGGCCTCTGCCTGTTTGAGGTGAGATTCCTCACGTACCCTTTTGCCAAAATGAGCTTGCCGTACGCTGTGTTTTCTTCATGGATAACCATTTCAGTCCTTTGTAAGCCTTAAATGTTGTTATAAGTCAACGTGGGTTTCGACGAAACCTTTTCGCTCCTCAAAGATTTTAATATTGTCAAGATTATCCCATCATCTTTCAATCCATCATGAGAATCGACAGAAGGGGAAAGCGTCATTTCTATAATTAACAGCTTTTAAGTACACAGAACCTATGTGGCATACTAATTTTACAATAAGTTTGATACATTCTGCACAATTGTTGTATTAATTTAAATCACTAAACTCCATCTGCAAAGCATTCTCCAGATACTTTGGGTTTCTTTATATCAGCTAGCCTGCAGGTGTGCAAATAAGCACTCACAGTCCATACCAGATGTCAATGTCTAATTAAAAGACATCGTTTTAAAGGGTATACTCTTGGTGCTGTCTAGGATTTGTAGTTTTCTGTACAGCACGTTGCTGCTCTTCACTATCAATATGGAACAAAAAGACAGGAACTGGTGAAACACACAGGTCAATTATTAATATGCCAAGGTCTGTGTTGAAGTATAATGGAAGCATTAAATTAGACCCAAAGATTGCCACTACTTTCTCAAGTACCAAAAGGAAGAAGAAGAAAGAAGAAGAAAAGCTGTTTCTTTGTCTGTACCTTCCCATTATGAAAACTTCAAGACCAATTAGTACCTAGCTCATGCACACAATTAAAAGGACGATGCCTATCATAGACAGTGGGACACGAGGAGGCTGCATCAGTCTGGATCTTCCACTGCCCATGGGTCAGTCCTACAGCATTGCCTATCAATGGAGATTTATGAAAATTTGTGTTTAAAGTGGTGACACCCAGGACAATCACAGTTAATTATTTTCTAGACAAGTAATGAGCAAACAGTCTGGCAAACCCAAGAAATGCAGTAGCCTAGGAGACCAAGAGCTCTCCCCTCCATCCTCAGCGCAGGAAACCCAGTCACATCTTCCCCTAAGGCAACATTGGAGTTTTCAGCAACAATTTCTTCTTTATGAAAAAGGCTAGAAAAAATAAAGGTCTCTGGGCAAGTGCTGAACACCGAAATGTATAATATCTTGTGGATACACAAGTTTCAGCAATTTCTTGCTGAAACAATTTCTTCTTTATGAAAAAGGTTAGAAAAATAAAGGTCTCTGGGCAAGTGCTGAACACCGAAATGTATAATATCTTGTGGATACACAAGTTGGAATTTCTCTAAAACTCTACAAACACCCTCTTTTTTCATCATGGTCATATACATGTTAATGAAAGCTGCATCTAGAGATCAGCAGAGCACTACAGTCTCAAGTGTCAGTGTGGGTATCAAAGACAACACCAAATGAGATCCTGTCTTTACAATAAATAACTGACCAAGACACTCGCATGATGCACTGGATGTAGGTTAAGCACTGAGGGGGCCAAGGAGCTGCTTAATAAAACAACAGGACCTGAGGGGGCTGAGTATTTTACTTCTTCCCTTTCTCTTGCAAGTCTCAGATGAGGAATTCATATTTCTTCTTTCGTTTTTAACTAGCGATTGAGATAAGCTAAAACAAGTAGATAAAGCAATGCAAAGACTGAGAAATCTGTCAATTATTTTAGGGTTAAAATGATTTAACTGCCTTTATTTCAGGCTTCTGTTGTAGTCTGAGACTTGTACATTCACATTCAAAGAGGGGAGAGCGTGGTGTACATAAAAGAGCCTTTTCTGCCTGTACCAACATCTTTGTTTTAATCCTTCATATGTTCCAACTGCCAAGGAGAAACCCTGTTACCATCTCAGAAGTTTGTCTTTGAGTGCAGCATAGGGACTGAAAACATCCCCCAAATCCATAAAGTTCCAGCAAAAAAAAACCCCAAAGCCAAGCCCTATAACGAATGACAAATCATTATCATCATTAGGAAATAATAAAATGAGTTCTTTAGGTGAAGGAAATGACAAGCACCGAAGCCTGCTCATTTATATTACAAGGAGGCTGTTTAAAAATAGGCTCCAGCAAAAAAACTCCAACCTAAACCCCCAGAACCACACCAAAAACCACCCAACAAACAACGGAACGACGAGACAAATTCAACACAAAATGCAGTTATGGTGTTAAGTTTTGTAGAGCAGCTGCTCCATCGTGCAGTAAACACAATTATGGTATCAAGAGGCATTAACGCTGTTTACAGTGCTACGACTAAAAGCAATTAATCCAAAGGCAATATGGTGGCACAGAGTGCGTTCTGGCTACTTGCCACCATGAGCAAAAACAGAGTCCATAGAAATAATAGTAATAATTGCACAGATATTTATTTTCCACTGCAGTGGAACTTTCCATCCCTTATTTACACATCGAGGATTGGGTCAATGAGCATTTGAGAAGTCGTCTTTTTGCCCCTTGGAGAACACACAGACACAACTAAAGGATGGACTTCACGTCAGCCCCAAATGAATGCAAGCATTTCTGCACTCTTATTCATAAGAATAACGATTGTAGGCCTTGTATTTCTACTGCATACACAAATAGTGACAAGCGATATTGGACTGGGCCACCGTGACTTGACTGGCAGAAGGTGCAGGCAGGCAAATGTGAAGAGTGCTCTGCAGACAGCCTTTTTAAAACTAATTTCTTGCTTATAAAATAGAACCATGGGTCATTGAGCTTTCTGTGCTAGACATAACGCTACCCAACTAGTGAACCAAGGCAATGAGCTATGAAGGACAAACTAGATTATATGTTTTCCTAATTTCAGTTCGGAAAACAGAGGAGAAACCTCATTGACCAGCAGTGTTTCTGTTCTGTATTGATCTGCAGCCACCTAACCCAGCTATGACATTCAAGGAAATGTTGCCTCAGAAGTCACTTGAAAAAGGAAAAGCTCCCCATTTTCTGTGCAGGGAACTGTAAATCAGTTTTACCTTGTCCTCATCTCTCCATAGCACTCACACTGTTACTGAAATACCGTGTACTTGGCTTAAAGACTGCAAATACTCCAGGAAACAGAGTGGGTGGTAAGAAAGAGTCCTCATCCTCTTTGCACCCTTGTCTGTCTTTCCTTTTAGGATATGTTCTACAACTCGCACCATCTACAGCAGTCCTGAACTTCCTCTCTTTGTAACCTTTCATGAAATCAAGCTTTGCTTGCAGCTTCTCAATGGTTTCTTTTCTTTTTAATTGCTTTTTCTCGCCTCAACACCACAACCTCATCCCTGTCCTCACTCAAGGGATGTGCCCCAGGTGTCTCTCACAAAGACTTGAGCTCTTCTGTTCTGGGCCAAACGTCTCTTTACTGCAAAGGGATGGTTAAAACACACTTTGTATTCTTCTAAGATCCTGTGTCCACCACCACTTTCTATAAACGGAATTATTTATTAGAAGAGAATAATAACAAGAGCACCATGAAGTGATTTTTGAGAGACTAGGTTAACTATAGATTTTTTTATTACGCCTCAGGGCTTGCCAGCTTTTTGTGGTTTTAGTTCTTTTACTCTTTTCCGACAACAATGTATTAATCTGCATTTAAAGTATCTATGATAATTTAAAAATATTTCACATTATCGATTTTTTTTTCCTCAAAAGCCCTATTCCAAATACATTCAATAACAGTGCCCCAAGTCCTACCCAGTTAGATATTTGAAATGAGGACACCTTGACACAGCGTACAATTTGCAGGCTTGTCTATTCTCTTCATCCTTCATCAACTTATGCTGGAAAAGACAACATAAACTCTTAAAAAGTTACCACAAACCCTGCGGCAGAAATCGCCTGCTGTGGTAATTCTCTTGAACAAGACAGTGAATAAAGTTTTCCTTCAGACGGTGTTTTTATGTACAAGGTGTTCCTAAGTGATTTACAAAGTACTGAGCTATAAAGCAAAGCAGATACTGTGAAAGGAAAGAGCCATTACACACTCAAAAGGGCTCCAGAATGTTTTGGGAGAATGTTAGGCATGGAAAACTAGCTGAAGAATAGGAAATGCTCGGGCTGAGATGGAAAATGAGCAAAAATATTGGAGAGCGTTACCAAGGGCCTACAACAGGGTCTGGTGGATGAAGGAGCATCCAAATGTCAGAAGAGGAACTTCTAGCTTTAATCTTTGCCTGATGACTCCATTACGTTGACTGATATGCCATATTCAATTGAAGTATCAGACCTTGAATAAACATCATTAGGATTATAATGCTAGCCTTGAAGTAATGCCAAGGGGTTCATCGGTCTCAGTCTGTCATGGGAGAGCAGGGGGAAACCCTGAGCTCCATCCTGACCACAGAGAGATGCATTAAGTGACACTAAATGGAAGTCTGTGGCTAACCCGCAGATAGAAAATAATATAAATAATAACAATTTTAAAATGCATCAAACATGAGCTGCCTTAGAGTTCAGGTCCCTTTCAGATCTTCCCTAAAGAAAAAGCAGCGAGTTGCTACATGTTGGTACACGCACAATCTCTCACATTATTTTCAATCCTTTTTAACTTCTAGGCCTCGAAAACCGAAAATGAGAGCGTGCATCCACACATTTGAGATGTGACTGTGCATTGTGGTTCCAAACCAAACACCCCTCTGCCTTCTTTTGAATAACCAACCCCAGAGCTCTCCCCACATCAGACATCAGCTGCTCTCAAGATTAATCCTTCCCAAAGGTCCTACAGTGGCAGGCACAGAGAAGGCAGCAGGAGTTGCTTTGCTTCTAATAAGGCAGGAAAAGGAAAACTTTTCACAGGAGGGAAATTTTCCTTTCTGTTCTGATCCAAGTGGGTGAAATGGTGATTAAAACCTGCAAAGTTTCACAGCTCCAACTGAAACAAGCCATCAAGTACCAAGGTTGTTTTATGGAGAGTAATCAGTAATCTAAATGGAAGTACAGGCCTCTCAGTTCTCAGTCTTGTGTATTTTCTCTCTTTCTTTCTTGCTAAAGCCAGCAGAGCATCACGTTCTCAGACAAACACCATCTCGTATGCCAGTGTGACTCTGAGGTTTGTCTCCTTGCTGTTTTGTCTGCAGACATGAGTTGACTCAACGCACATTTTGAGCTCTGTAGATGTGGATCGGCTCCAAAGCGGAAAGCCGTGCGTCTGTGGTTAAAAGCGCCGAGCCTGAGCTAATGAGCCCCTTTGAGACACGAGATCTAACGGCCTGGACTCGGTGCCTGCTCACACAGCATCGGTGCAGCTCCTGCCTCAGATGGGGCTTGCGTGGAGTGGGTGGAGGAGCTCTGCCAGCAAAGGCACAGCAGCGTCCCCCTGGGAGCCTGTGCCATTGGTTTAGAGAACCTATTTTATTTTAGAGAAACAAACTGACGAATCACACGGGTACTTTTGATAATCCTGCCCATATTTCCCAGCTCAGGACTGATTCAACACAGCAGCAAGCAGCAGCTCACGTCCCTGGGTCTCCTCCGTCCGAGGTTGTGACTCCTCGTCACCAAACGCGTGCCCATGCACACAGGGCAGGGGCTCACGGCTCGGCTCTGACCCCATCACTGCTCTGGAGCAGCCACCACGAACCTTCCCACCAGTTCCTCTGCATGGCAAAGACCCAGAGCTGAGCTTCTAAAACTGCCATAACAAGACTCACCCGCACTCACCTATCAAGAATTAACAGCAAAACTGTCTGTAGTGGTGGGATAAATAGGCTGTTTGTTTAAATTACGTCTGAATTACTTGGTTGAGAAGAAAACCAGCCCGCTTCTCGAAAAGCATTACAGGGAGCAAAGGCAGATGGTGGGCACAAGCAGACTGCACTGAAAAACCTGCTTTTCATGTCAAATATGAGTGCCTACAGCTTCCAAGAGCTTCAGTTACAGGGAGGTAGAAAGCTTGGTGGAAAGGATCTGCACGTAGCTCCGTGATACAGGGGATAAAGCTTGTGGCAGATTTTATCATCATCTTCCCTGGCTTGTGAAGGACCAAAACTACTGCAGGAGTCTGTGGCAGCTTTTTCTCTGCTTTATTGGGTTGATCTGGGTTCTGCAGTGCAGGATGAGAGAGCAAGGCCTCTTCAGTATTAAAGAAAGGGTTTTAATAAGAGTTGAGCTGATCTAAAGAACATTTTAGCTCCATCTATTACCAAAGAAGGCAATCCTTATTCTCTTTTGTACATCAAAATGTTAATTTTGTGGATTTTAAGGTGAAAAGCCAGAAATCAGTTCTAGAGCAGTAGTAACAGATCAGTCTTTGCTTAGGAGTCCCATTACCTTTCTCAGCACTACAATAGAACTGGGACAAAAAATTCTGATTTAATTGAGCTAATTTTATTTTACTAACTGTGAATCAGAATGTAGGAAAAAAAAAATCTAACTCCAAGGAGATAGTTTTAAAGCATTTTTACAGGAAACTCTTAATTGCATTGCTTTTACTAGACATATGAAATGATAGACCCCACAACTTCCTCAATGGACACTTACATCACTTATTAAGACCAATGAAAAGCTAGAGAGAATAACTCTTGAATATTACTTTTCCTTATCCTCTGGCAAGCTGTCTCAGCACTACAGTATGAACTAGGACAGAAAATTCTGATTTAATTGAGTTAATTTTATTGAACTAACTGTGAATCAGAATGTAAGGAAAAAAATCTAACTCCAAGGAGATAGTTTTAAAGCATTTTTACAGGAAACTCTTAATTGCATTGCTTTTACTAGACATATGAAATGATAGACCCCACAACTTCCTCAATGGACACTTACATCACTTATTAAGACCAATGAAAAGCTAGAGAGAATAACTCTTGAATATTACTTTTCCTTATCCTCTGGCAAGCTGTCTCTAGAAGAAATTCTCCTCTTTCCTCTTGTTCACTGTGTTGGAAACAGTTAAACAACAGCAAGGGCAACACAGGCCCCATTTCAACCCCTCTTGCTTGGAGCTCTTGTGCACCAACCACAGCAGCTTCAGTGCTTATGTTTCCTTCGGAAAATACAGAGTCAAAAATAGAGGGGTTTTTTCCCTCCCATGATAAGGAAAGGACACACATGAGTTGCTGCTAACCAAAATAGCAAAGAAAACAAAGCACACTGTACAAGAACTTGAGCTATTTGGTATACAAAACCACTAAACAGCTGATGAAATTATAGCATATCCAGCTCAAGGTGTAAAGGGAGGTGTTCTAGTAAAGTTAATCCTTCCAATAATCCTACCACACTCCCAAAATACTTTGTTAAACCCATGATTTAGCCTGCTATTGCTTTGGTCAGTCTCAACTACACAAGCACCGTCAAAAGCCCAGGACTAGACTGCTTCTACAATCCTGCTTTTCCTCATAAATACAGTCAAAACATGCAATTTCTTCTTACGGATCCGATGTCTCCTGAGATTATTGTAATGCAGAGAGACAAGAGAGGGAAAACATGTCTCTTTTCCCAGGTGGTTTTACTTTGACAGCACTTTCTACTTACTCAGTATCATCGCTTTTGTGTTCCCACTTTTTTTGTGTCTACATCAACGTATTTAATTTCCCAGCACTACCACACAGCTGTCACATCACCTCCGTTTCTGGGAGGTCTGGTGGCGATGCCACAGCGGATGTCATAGGGAAGGATGCAGGAGAAGACCTTCATGATCCAGTTTCTGGTTCAAACACACACCAAAAACTGAAGAGGAGCAATTTTGAAGCACGTCCATCACCTGAACCTTGCTGTGTGAATAAGCTCACATTCGATAGGATGTCACGGTACATTTTTGTTCCTGCCTCTGTTCATCTTTCTACAAAGCAAATTTGACTCCACCTACCTTGCGAGAGGTGAACAGTTTAATTAATGCTTGTAAGTGATTGAGAGCTTCTGACAAGGCACCACGTAAGCACAAAGAACAAATGAACAACGGCAAGTCAAATAATTAAACCTGTGATCCTGGAAAAACGACAGCAAGAACACTTCCAACTTCCACATCTATCTGATTTATGGACTGTAAGAACTACTTCAGGTCACATTTCCAGCTGTGAGTACTAGGGCTGCTCCCCAAAGGTGCTTGAAAGCAGTGATTCACATCCTCAAACGCGTCGATAGGCGCTTACTCAACACGCCAATGAGCTAATTAGGAAACGAGAGGTGTGTGTACCTAATAGGATATTTGGCCTTGATATCTGCAAAAGCTGCCAACTCCCTTCTTTATAGCCTGAAAAAACAATATATAAAAATCTGACTAGACTGGAATCAGAAAGGAGCTTGGCCTTAAAGCGCACACACACGGAGCCACACTCTGCTCGCCACGCTGCTCAGAAAGCATCAGAGCTCTCCAAACCTCTCTCAGGTAATTAATCTCCAGACAAGGTAGAAAATGACAATATTAGCTCTCTACTCTCTGCGCTGGCTGGTTTTATAAGCAATTCCTAGCAGAACTACCTGATAGTTTGTGAAAAGTAATAATAACGAGCGCCCACCCCTGTTTTATGTCCATATACCCAGCACGGCGAGGCCAGCTCTGGGACAGCAATGTACCAGTTCCCAAAGGATGCTAACGAAGAAATTCCTCCTCTCTCTGCGCAGTGAGATGAGGCAGAGATGGAGCACAGGGAGGATGATTTGGGGGAAAGCCTCCATCCTTGCCTGCGTCCCAAACACCTCTTCAGCAAGCGCTGCTGCCCAAACCTATTTACAAGTTTCCCGCAAGACTCAAACTCACAAATTAAGTTTAGAAACAAGAGGCTGTAAAACTGTTTCAGTGTGACAGGAACATTAACGCTGCCCAGTATCTGCAAGTATTAACTTCCTGGATTTCTGCTTTTCAAATGTACTTTTAACTATTCCAGGCTAAAAGATGTACGCTGCATGCTCGGGCAAACCTCCAGCTGCATAGAAATGAAATATTACTGAGAGAAGTTGTTTACAAGAACCGGCTGGAGCAGCTAATACATATTATAATGTGCCAAGCTCTGATAGTCCCGTATCAGTTGCAATTACTTAAAAATGCAGCAGCTCTAAGACTGAGGCAAATTAAATTCTCTTTATTCATGAAGCAACTAAAACGACGGGCAGAGAAAAAAAGAAATACCTTTGGTAAAAGGCAGCAGTTGGTAACGGGCAGACCGCAGGCCTCGTTGACAGCACCCTGGAGAATGCTAAAGAAAACACCCAATTTCTTTAATTATTTCACAGAATCACAGAATCCCAGACGGTTAGGGATTGGAAGGGACCTCCAAAGCTCATCCAGTCCAATCCCCCTGCCGGAGCAGGAACACCCAGATGAGGTTACACAGGAAGGCGTCCCGGCGGGTTTTGAATGTCTGCAGAGAAGGAGACTCCACAACCTCTCTGGGCAGCCTGGGCCAGGGCTCTGTCACCCTCACTGAGAAGAAGTTTCTTCTCCAATTGAAGTGGAACCTCCTGTGTTCCAGTTTGTGTCCGTTACCCCTTGTCCTATCATTGTTTGTCACCGAGAAGAGCCTGGCTCCATCCTCGTGACACTCACCCTTTAAATATTTATAACCATGAATGAGGTCTCCCCTCAGTCTCCTCTTCTGCAAACTAAAGAGCCCCAGCTCCCTCAGCCGCTCCTCAGAAGGGAGATGCTCCACTCCCTCCATCATCTTTGTAGCCCTACGCTGGACTCTCTCCAGCAGTTCCCTGTCCTTCTTGAACTGAGGGGCCCAGAACTGGACGCAATATTCCAGATGTGGTCTCACCAGGGCAGAGTAGAGATGTTGATTTCTTATTAACATTGTTTGGGCCAGGCACATAAGCTTTACTAAACCCCTGAAAACAACCTCCTTGGGTTTACACGTTAGATAAAGTTTATTTATAAACGAGACTCTGAGTACCCAGCAAAGAGTTGCAGCTTTTCCAAATAATTTGCCTGAGGGCTGTATGGATGTGCACCAGCCCCACCTGC
The DNA here is from genome assembly GCF_000695765.1 of Mesitornis unicolor. NCBI lineage: Eukaryota > Metazoa > Chordata > Aves > Mesitornithiformes > Mesitornithidae > Mesitornis > Mesitornis unicolor. The sequence continues at coordinate 31,170 of NW_010175227.1, forward strand.
ACACAGGGGCCGGGCCAGTTCTGCACCTCCAAAAACCAAGGCCCACTCCATCAAGATGTCTATAATAATTAAATAATGTCAAATAATTAAAAAGCTTAACGAGAGCAAGGAAGGGGAGAGAAAATGGCACAGGCCAAGGACGAGCACAGCACAGGAGCAGTTCTGCAAATGTAGGGGTTGTATTCTTTGCTTCCCATGTCTGCAAAATTTCACCTGCCTTCGTTAGCCCGTGGTATTGAGAATAAAAAAATGAGTGCTGGGTTATTTTCAGCTTTGTAATTGGTGGAGAAACTACTAAAAGCACGTTCCTGAGACTGTTTTGATTTGGATAACCTGAAATTAGAGCACTTGCTTGGGGGGGTTCTGTCTGCAACTCCACCGAGGAGGAAAATCTGCCCGAGCGCAGAATAACCCGAGGGTGTTTGCAGTCAGAGCTGAGGGAGGGCAGGGAGTGAGCAATGGGTCCTGAACCCGGGGTTGGCACAACCTGGGGAAATGCCAATAACCAGTTCCCAAAACAACGTTATCTAAACATCATCACATCCCTGAAACAGGAGGAAAAGGTTGTTCAGTAGAAAATAGCACAAAACCATAAACATATGTGCTTATTAACGAGAAAAATAAAACCTTACTCTTCAGTAGAACCCAGAGGTGTCTATTATAAAATATAACAGCAGCAATCTGCCCAAATTAGCTTTGTTTCAGCACAGCAGTGGGTACAGGGACAGTGGGGTGTAAGGTCTTGGTCTGTAAAATATAGGGGGCACAGAGAGACTTCTACAAGGATATGGCCATTAGCAACATTAAATAATTTAGGAAATGGCTCTTGGGGTCAGAAAGTTTGGTAGCCCCTGCCCTGCAGCAGCGCTGTCTGCATTACCCAGTGCTCAACAGCGCAGGAGCTTAAATCCACCCAGAATTTGCACAGAGCTTTCTCTGCCGAAGGCGGGAGGAACAAGCAGCTGAGCTCACGGTCCAAATTAAACCTCAAAAATACAAATACTGAAACCAGAATTCAAATATTGGTACGTGTTCCTAGTCCACGCTCTCCTAATCCTCCTAAAATTACCATATAAATAAAGTGCCGTTGTGGATTTAGTCAGCTAGTGATCACTTACAGGTAAACCTCATTACTGGCTACGCTAATGGGAAGATTGCAAATAGATAAGGGGGAAAAGAAAGGAGGAGATTTGAGTCTCCCATGATTTTGTAAAAGGAGTATTTAAAATGAACCTTTCGGAAATCTTATCTTAATGACTATATTATTGCACAGATGGACAAAATATGGCATTAATGTGCTTATATTTAGGAAACAAACTACTACTACTACTACTACTACTACTATTATTATTATTATTATTACCAGCATCACAACCACTCCCCACCCACACAGCCATGGACCAGACTGACAGAGATTGATTTTCCAACTCAGCTACTTGGCCTGAGGATACAGGAAATTACCTGGATGCTGCTCTGCAGCTTTTCTGTTTGCTAGGAACAGCAAGCAAGCAAGATTACTTATTACTTATTGTTGTGTCTATTTTCTGGCTAGAAGAAAATTAGGTGTAGTTTTCTCCACCAGGGTAATTATTTCTTTTGCACAGAAGCTTAAGGTTTCTGTTTTGTTTGCCTGATACTTGTTGGTTTGTGGGATGCCTGCTTTATTTATTTAGCTTCTAAGAGCTTTTTTAGAAGAGGGGAATCCGGGATGTTATTCCTCTGGCCTGGGGAATGGTGAAGGATGACTCAAAACGCTCGCTGAGGTAAATGCAAGCACATCCCTGCGTTTCTCAGCGCTCACAGTAGCCCTGCAATGCGATCGCTGAGGGCAAAGGACCACGCAGAGCCCTGACGCATCAGCATTATGAACACACCACGCATCCCTTCGAACTCTGATTTTAGCCCCTGCGAGCAGGCCACCCTTGCATTATTTTTTACCCTTAATTCATCTTTCAGGACTCGAACCAGAAGCAGGAGGCAACCTCTGAGGAACCGAGCACCACCACCAGAAAGCTGGGTTTTCTGTGGCTGCCTCCCAGTTAGACCTCTTAACATCTAATACAGCGACCAAATTTACTCTGCAGCCTTTGCCTTAGTGTCACTTAATCTCCACAAAACATATCAATTCTATTTCAAAAGTTCCCTGAGGATAAAGGGAACAAGAGTTTCCACCAGGTTGCTCCCCAACCCAGGCTTTCTTTACGTTATGAACCAGGCACAAAGCTCCCAAAAGCTCCCAGCGCGGTATTCTCTCCTTGTTTTGTTAACAAAAAGATTAATTTCTGATTCCCGTCTCCTTGAGAATTCTTTCATTTTCATATTTAAACTTCTCTATTTCTCCCCTGAATCTCCCTGGAAAGAGCTTTTCTGCAGCCTTCCCTGAAGTACTCTCAATATTAGTATGCTGCTGCTAATTCAGCTCCTCTGCTCCACAGCCACACTGCAGAGTACCCTGAAGTAATCACATTGTCTGCTATCTGCAGCAGTAACGATAATCTCCTCTGAACCCCCTCACATATTGCCAGTCTGGGGTTTAACGGATTACTCTTTGGAGGAGTTTAAGAATATATCGAAAGTGTAAAATAAAACTTTACCAGCAACAGCTTCAAAAGCCAACAACGCAACTGTTCTACATTGAAACGGAAAGTTTCCATTTTTTATGCTCCATTTCTTTTCAGTATGGATTACTCGTTACTGAAAAAGTCTCTCTTTCGCCTGTTGTAAAACCTGTGTGTTCTTAAAGACCCTGGAAAAAAAAATTAAAAAGTCAGATCAGCAACGCATATTAACGCTGCTTTTGTATTACCGAATCCTGCGGTAATGTTGACTGTTTCGAAGGGAGTTTATAATTATGCAAATTGCTGAGCAGTCTGCATAATGTACAACACGTTTGGGTTCACTGACTGGGAGCTGAGATAGGTTTCTTTGCTATTTCATGTGTGCTATGCCGTTCGGTTTGGATTTCTTCCGCTCCACTGCACTGTACCTGTCTCCAGCAGCATCCCCTGCGTCTCAGAATTTATATGCAACCTCAGTCCCTCTGCAGACGTTTGGCTTGCAGAAATTCCTTCAGCGATTCACGTGCGCCAACTTCACATTTCGCCGAGCAAAGCAACATTTTGATAGCCCCTGTAGTTGCGCTCAAACCTAGCGGAGACTTTCCCCCTTTTCATTATAAGCTCAATTGTCATCGTAGTTATAACTTAAACATTGTGACAGCTCTTCTAAGCTGCATGTGACGGTTAAGTGGGTGGGTTTTGGGGTATTTTTTTCCAAATCAAAGTGTCTTACAAGTACCCCGCTGCTTTAGACACCGCATATCTCCTCCACATCACAAACACCATGGCTGTAGTCGCTAACAGGCCGTTTCCTATAGTTCTGACTGGATGTGCCCCTGCTGCTCTGGGTGTCTGGTCATAACACCATACCAGGATGGTAACACAATATTTTGAGGTGTGTTGGCAGGGCCCAACAACCCCAAAGCCTCCATCAGCCCATTGGAACATCCCACCCTGTGTGAAAGGTTGGCCTTAAAATACCATCGCAGCAAGCACCAGGCCCCTGAAAGCCAAAGAAAAGTGATGAAATACCCCTACGGACAAGTGCAGGCAGTGATCAGGCTCTTCTGGGGTTCTCAGCCATGCCATAACCTTGTGAATCCTACGTCCCATTCGTGAGTCCCATTTCCTTGGCTTTGGGACAAGATCAGCTCTTGGGTCTGGCCCAAAGCCTGGCCAAACACCCCAAATTCACGTGCAGCAGCTCTTAAATCATCACTGCGTCCCAGGGTCATCATCATGACAAGGGCTTAGGGACTAAAACAACAGGAGCAGCACCAAGGTAAGCGTGAAAGTTTCCTATTTTAATGTTAGCCACAGCCAGGATCACAGTCAGCACCGACTTGTGCCTCTTCTGCATGCATCCCCTCTGTGCCATCATGGCATAATTGTAGTAGGTGATTAATTAGACCAATTATTAACTGCGGCCCATCCTCAGGGTGTGGACCATGTTATGCAAACCGATAGGCTCAAAGCCACAGAAGGTCTCGACTCAGATCTGCTTATGCTTTTATATGGTCTCGGTGGGACAGCGATGCTCAATTAACTTATATTACTGTCTACAAACTTAATAGGGGTTTTATAGCTAGAAGAAATCTGTGGCTCTTTTTCAAGCTCTCGCGTCTGAGATCAGCTGAAAATGGCTTTATCCTGCTGATACAAACCTACTCTGGGTTAGAGCTGGTTCTGGGCAGAGGAGAGGCTGTGCAATGCCTGACTCTCCAGCAGTCAGTATGAAATCTGCTCTTATTACTGTTTCTGAAAGAGAAAATATTCAATCCACATCCACTCTTTGAAATAAAAAGAAAATAACCGGATTTCCCCCCCTCCACACCCTGTATCTGGTTTCCAAATGAGTTATTTTGCGTCTACGGTTCAGCTGAAAATGGAATTTATAATTTTCTTATATCCACTTATTTTTAAAAAAAAAGGAATTTTTTTCAGTCCTTTCTAAGCTCCCTTGTGTAATTATAGGAGGAATAGAAAACATTGTTCCTTCAGGGAATAAGCCAGCTCATGCATTTAAGATGTTTTCCTTAGAGACAGATAATTTCATAATTAGCCACTCCAGGATTTCTTGTGGCTCCCAGCTATTATGGGAGAAGAGCTGTTTGACAAGCCTGACTCACTGGCCTCAAACACCATCACCATCACTGTGTTCTGACCGGACCAGAGTAGAGTGGACAAAAGCTCTGGTGAGAAAAACCAGCTTACCAATGCCAGCAACGCCTGCCTTTTGTATTTGGTTTTCAGCTTTTAATTAACTTTAATCTTAATTTACCTACCGAGTTCATGTTTAATAAATTGAACAACATTTGTATTGGTCAGGACATGCACTTTCTACATCTACTCCCCTTCTGGAAGACTTTGTGTTTGTAATCTGCCAGATTAGATGACATTTCTGCTCTCGATTTGCAAAGCCTGACACTGAACATGCACGTCCAAGACCCAATGTCACCACGCCACCCATTGTTGTTCCTTTGTAAGACCTCAAGAAGCTGCTTTCCAACCATCACATCTTTCTTGTGCCAGGATGTGTAACTTAACAAAATATGCAGGAGTTCCTGCTTGAAGGAAAACACAATTTCACTGGAAAAAAATGAACAAGGGAGTGAGAAAAGAAGAATACAGAGACACAGTGAGAAAATTGGTTGTCCAACATTATAAGAAGAGACCCCTGAGAAATCAAGAAGGTGCTCGCTTTCATCTAAACAGATGAACCCTTTCCCAGCTGTGTATCTGGTGTTAAAGTGAAATTGAGCTGGTACTGCATCTATTAACATGCAGCATTTATTAACGCTGTACCTCGGACTTCACCGATCACAGTAACTAAACCAGGTATTTCATTCCCATTGCTATTTGTGCATTAAGTCTCTTTCAGTCATTGCTTCCCGTTCAAGAAAACTGCTGAGATCAGTCATACCCTTTAAAATGGCATCGGGGTGATTGTTGCCCAGCCAATTGCTAAGCAAACAGTGCTTAACCAGTCCTATCAGTGGGTCTGGGCAGCAGGAAAGCTTGAGACACCACTTTGGACAAGAATAAATGACAATGTTATGTGCTGCAATCTAGCCTGAGGAAAAACAATCAAAGTATAGCTCTTAGAGGCTGACAAGATGAAACCCAGTGATGGATGGAGGTAGGAAGAAGGAAAAGTTATGACCTGAAGCAGATGGAAAAGAACCATAATTGAAACAGATTAATTTTAATGCAAGTTATTTCCCTGATGCTTTTTATTTATTTTCTTATCTTATGGTTTGATCTTGCTAAATGCAATGGTTTGTCTGTATTTCCCTTCTCTTTCCCCATCCAGGCCTCGTGGGAGGAGAGCGTGGCCTCCTGCCTCAGTTGGCCACATTCACGTGTTGGTGTCTGCACCAGAACCCACTCCTGTCTGAGCTCCTTGGTCACAGGAAGCCTTCGCTTCCCTGAGGGTTTCTGACCCACGTCTCATATTTTAAAAGAATCCTGAAGAGATGAACACCTACACCAAGCCGATGGAGTGAAACAAGGGGGTTAGCCCTGCACTCCGAGAGGAGAGAGTTGAAGCTTCCCAAGGAAAACGAATGCTTAGCAGGCAGCTGTAAAGGACCTCAAAAAGGGAAACTCAAATGGAAAACATGAAAATGAAAGCTTAGCTTTAAATTTACTTTAACAAAATACCCCAACCTCAGTATTTCTAAGCAGAAAATAAATTTCCAAAATGGTCCATATGATTTTCTTAGGTAGTAAAGAAGCACTAACTCGCTAATGCACATAATGTGCTAGTTTGAAATGTTTGCAATTAAGCAATTACAGCTGCGTGCGTCCTCATCCCAAGTCAAATGAAAACTGACAGCCGTTATTATGAAATAAATACTGCGACTTGGAGCGATGCAAGAGTAACTACCTGAGAAACTTGTTGGAAAGTTCTTGTTAGGAACCTAATTAATGAAAATTGCTTATAGAGACATATGTAAATTGGGCAGATTAAGCGATGAAAATGGTGTTCCTGAGAGTTAAGTTAAAAGGTTCAGATCTCATCTATTTGCAGTCCTTTTTTCCCACTCCCAGAACCAGGTAACTGCAAACATTTTACTTTGCTGCAATGGTATACAGTGTTAATCACATCCAGTGTCAGCTTCTATGTATTATTTCTGTTGTGAAAGCATAAAACAGCTCCTAAAAAATGCTGTAATAATTTTTACATGTCTGTATACAATGACAGCCTGAATAAATAACGAATATTTAACTGACTGCTTTCTAACAGGTATCCAGGAGCACAACTGCTCATTCCTCAAATGTCACTAACATTTCTTTCCTAGAGATTTAATTTTAAATGCCCATACCTACATTAAACTAGAAAAAAAAAGGAAAAATACTCTCTTAATTTCACTGTCATGTAGAAAGCTCTTTGGAGAGGGAGAAAATATTGCAAGGAAAAAGAAAATGAAACACTCTGAGGTGTTTAATGAGTATTTCTAAATTCTGTAGGACAAACAGTAGAGAAGTAACTCCTGCATACATTTGTTTTCTGGAAGCTGATTTTAAATAGAGATGGGATCTAACTTGCAACAGATATTTATGAAAGAGGATGGCCAGAGAACAGTCTTTGTTATGAACCACTGCGCTCGGATATTACACAGCAAAACCACATCAAATAAAAGTACGACTACAAAAGTACCAGACACTATTCATTACACCCGGAGAACACAATATCTGCTTTATCTCTGCATACATTTCTGTATTAGGTTTTGATTGCTTGATGGTATTCATAGTGATTTGCAATTCTAATATCATTTTGCTTGGGATAATAACTTGTAGCTATTGCAAGGGGCGAAGGGCTAATTCACATGCTATTTATTGTGACTTTGAGCGCACCAAATTATGAAGGACTAATCCTGCTCCAGCTACGTTACATAGGGATTACTCAACAGAGCTCCCGAAAGCATTGCTGCTGGTTTATTGACGATGATGATACTGATTTTGAGAATGATATTGATTTATCTCCTGATAGCACCTGGGTTATTCACATTGGAGGGATCCCTGCCACTGGAGTAGTCTCATTACTACTATTATTATTATTGCTATCATTATTACTATTATTATCACTATTATTATTAATTTTATTATTAATTATTATTATTATTTTCATGAGTATTTGAAGTAACCTATAGTCCAGAGGAATGCAAGCATACTGCTAATGTATAGGAGGAAGCCAATGATAAAATATTACTTATCAACAGGAAGAAGTTACTTTCAATTCAGTTAGACACAACATTTACTTTTTAAATCAGACAAACCTAATTTTAGAAGATTTGCAGAACTGATTTGTCTACATTTCCACAATAGATACCCATTAAAATTAAACAACATTTATATGCCAGCTAGATATTAAATATTGGAGCAATGAGAACCTACAAAATGGTACTTGCTTAAGAAAAGTTACATTGGTTTTCACTAAACAGGAAAGAAAAACTCACGGGGGTGAAGAAACCCACGCAAACCAAGCAGCAAACTAAACCAGAGCAGGATCGCTTTTGCCATACACGTGAGCAAAGCTTGCAATAAGATTTAGCAAATCTTTTTTTTTTTTTTACATCTGTTGATCTTCTACGTTTGTGAAGGAAAAATTGCAATAATAAGAAATCTTCTCAGAAGATAGATTTGCCTAAATACAGGCAAAACACATTTCTCTATAGCTTAGCTGCAGGAAAAATAAAGTTAAAATAGTCATCTATTAATGAGTCCAGGACAAGAGAAAATGGCTTCAAGTTGTTCTAGTGGAGGTTTAGATCGGATATTTTTACTGAAAGAGTGGTCAAGCACTGTAAGGGGGTGCCCAGGGCAGTGGTGGAGTCCCCATCCCTGGAGTGGTTCAAGAAGTGATGGATGTAACACTTGGGGATGTGGTTTAGTGGCCGTGGTGGGGTTGGGTTGATGGTTGGACTGGATGATCTGAGAGGTCTCTTCCAATCTTAATGATTCTATGACCGTGACAGAGATTTGGACTGTGAGACTTGAAACACCTCAATATTTGGGGTCTGATCTCTGCTCTCAACATCCCACTGAAAAAGCCGTGCTGCAAGGGGATACAGCAGGAGGAGGCCAAGCTAAAGGCTCCGTTCTGTTTGGCACAGCCCAGGAACACAGACCCTAAAGAAAGGGCTCTTCATATTGTGGTTAAGTCACCTTGGCTCACAAGGAAAGTCCTCATGTTTGTGTGTGAAGATGGACAGAAAAGAAAAATCAACAGTGGGAATGCACGAAAGAGAATAAATCACGGGGGTGCAGTGGAGCAGTAAATAAAGGTGCAGCCTGACAGTCTGCTTGGGGCTATCAGACTGCAGTGCTGAAAGAAGGTTTCGTTGAAGCAGTTCATTTTCCTGAAGTGAACAGTCCCACAGATCAATGCATCTCTCAAGGAAGTACATCTAACCTTCATTATGTACACCTAAGTTATGTTACAGGCACCTAAACTAGGGTTGGTACCACGCTGACCCTGCTTATTCTACCAGCCAGGATGCTCAGAGCCATGACAAGATGATCTACAAGCTGCCTGGGGTTGCTATTTAATAAAGAAAAGGACTTTCCCCAATAAGATATGATGATGCTTTGTATTCAGAAAAGAATTCCTAGCCCAGCCTGTGGGGAGCTGGAGCTGCAAGACAACGCTCATGTTTTCCCTTGCAGAGCTGTGACTTGCATTGCAATGCACCTTCGTCATCGGGGTGATGAAACTGCAACCTCCCAAGAGAAGGAGAAGTTGTGTATATGGGCACAAGTTTATTCCTCTTGAGTCCTGAACACTTTAGTTCTAAAAAAGAAAAAAGAGACAGTAATACAACATTTTCTTGAATGTTTTTCCTTTCTCCTTGTTTTGTTAAGGTTAATGGCCTTGACTACAACTTTATCAGTGATCTGGATGAGAGGATCGAGTGCTCCCTCAGTCAGTTTACAGATGACACTGAGTTGGGAGGGAGTGTTGATCTGCCTGAGGGTAGGAAGGCTCTGCAGAGAGACCTGGATGGGCTGAACCCATGGGCTGAGGCCAATTGGATGAGCTTCAACAAGGCCAAGGGCCGGGTCCTGCACTTCAGGAGCAATAACCCCATGGACGCTGCAGGGGACGAGTGGCTGGAAAGGACCTGGGGAGTTGGTGGCAGCAATGCCCATGAGCCAGCAATGTGCCCTTGAGCCAAGAAGGCCAACGCCATCCTGGGCTGGATGAGAAGGGGTGGTTGTAGGGCAGAGAGGTTCTCCTGCCCCTCTGCTCTGCCCTGCTCACACCACAGCTGCAATCTTGTGTCCAGTGCTGGGCCCTCAGCTCCAGAACAACAGGAACTGCTTGAAAGAGTCCAGCAGGGCCACAGAGATGAGGGAGGGAGTGGAGCATCTCCTGCTGAGGAGCGGCTGAGGGAGCTGGGGCTCTTGAGCTTGGAGCAGAGGAGCCTGAGGGGTGCCCTCATTCCTGGGGATCCATTGGGAAAGGGCAGTGTCAGGAGGAAGGAGCCAGGCTGAACTAAAAAAGTGTATATAATCCAATATTTGGACACTAGATGGCAATATTAGATTTTATTTAGTCATGTGATTGAAACAATGATAAAATGGGATCTTCTAAGAGAGGAAAACCCTTTTTTGGGTTAAGAAGGAAGAAAGGACCGTTTGATCTGGCTAAGTAAGAATAAAGATCTGAATCTTAGGGAATAATCCATTTAAAATAATGCAAAATCAGCAAAATACTTTTCTGTGAGTTACAAAATATAGGAAGCCTGGATAAGATCATCAAGTAGAAGACTACAGAAAAAAGAACATCTTGTGGTAAGAGCACAACATGTGGTAAAGCTATAATGTTTTATCATTGTCCTTTTAAAACATTTTACGATACAGTTCCAGTGCTTCAAAGTCAGAAACAAAAGAAATGTAAATTTAATAGCCCTTTACTACGTCTTACAGCCATGGAGACATCTGAGGACACCAAGTTTCTCCAGCCATCATGACTTTCAGTTTGAATTTTACTACAGTCCTGAGCAGCCAGCTCTGTTTTACTGAGGAAAAGCAATGTTTGCACCTAACATATACAACTGCACAGAAGAAATGGTTTTAGGGCTATTCCTGGGAGAAATGATGACAGGAGAAAGTTGAAGGAGAGATGATAATACAGTTTCATAATATGCAGAAAGCCTAGATTTTTACCAAGACTCTCTTTTTAAATGTATTTCACAGAGACTTTCGGCTTGAGCCTCTCCCCCTACACAACAGAAAATGTGTGAAATAAAGGATAATTTCTTTTATTTTGCCAGTCCAAAGTGTTCCTAGCAATACAGCAATGGTTTTTACTTCTACACAGGGAGAATCCTACTATTTAAAGAGCATCCAAACCAAAACCACTCAAAAAGCCCTTTTCCTTCAGCTGCTGTAGTTCCTCCATTCATTGGCTTTCATAAAACCACACACGCAAGAAATATTTAATGTACCAACAAACTTGTGACTAAGCAATGTTAATGATCATTTTAATGGTGCTGACATCAGAAATAATTCTGTCAGAAAAAAAATAAGCTCGAGGTTAAATAATTTCAGGATGGATTCAGATTTTACAACCAACTTCCCAGTTTTCTTCTCTTATGGTTTGCTGCTCTCTAACCTAAGAGCAGTAATCAAATCCAATCCGTCTGGTGGGATGCTCTGCTGCTGCCTTTTCAAAGCCACGGGGACAAAAAAGCTTGGCTGTTAATCTAATTATCTGGTGGAAACACTTTAGGCAATGTGGTTAAGAAGAGGAAAACACAGCAGGAGATGAAATGCAATTGCACCACTGAAACCAAGCACAGCTGTTTTCTACCTGTCCTGGCCAAATTTGCCTGTCATCTCCCCTCCCAGCAGCTCTCTGATGGTTCAAATATTGACTCATTTCCCTAACTACCACCATAAAAGCAGCACAACAGGAAGGGAAGGAAGAAATAGAAAAGACAGCTTAAATTTTATTTTTAAATTCTATTTGAGATTCAAAAACCTGGCCGATGAGCACTAAGTGTTCACAGCAACTAGGCCTTGGAAAGGCAAAGATGTCACTAAATTTGTAGACTAAAATAGTCCCTATACACTGGTTAAAGGAGATAAATAAAACTAAGTTCATTTTTATTAGCCGTTATGAGGCACAACTCTCTCCTATCTGTTATTGTTATTTATTCCTGCAAAAAAAAACCCCGAGGTCTCAGTAAAGCCCAGACTCCCCAGTACGAGAAGAGATCATTCTGGTCCCACAAGAGGCAGAGCAGTTGATGAAGGAAGGCGGAAGGAAGTTCAAGGCTGCTCCTAAATGATGTGGTACCAGTGCCAGACAAAAGCAGATTGAGGTTTCTGGAGCCCGGATCTCGTGCTCTCACCCCACAGGGCCCAGTCTCAACGCTTGCTGCCATTGCTGTGTTTACTCAGGACATGCCAAATTCTGCCTTCCCCAGGCTCCTGTCTCACCATTAAAGCCTCTGTGTTTCATTAACTGGTGCTTTATGGTTGGACAAGCTGGGCTGGCAACGGACATGGATCAAAAATTAAGTGTGGGCAAAACCACAGCTGGAAATGCAGGCAGTCACGCAGCCCGTCATCTGCATCAGTTCAATGACAGCTCTGCATGAACGACCGATGAAATCACTCTGAAACCAGAGTACAGCGTTGAGACATGGCTCGCTTGAGCTAAACAAGCCTGAAAATACTTCAGGTGTATCAACGTTAACAAGCTTGCATGGCAAGGAGCAGCACCTGGTTTCACTGATGCTGTTGCCATCCTCTTTTTTCCAGTATGTTTTTTCCATACAGAGTATGGGAAAAGGGCATAAAGAAGGGGCGAAGCATTGGAGGAGGAGTTACTTTTAGCTGTTGCAAAGGGATCTCAGACTTAACAAAGACTTTCTTGGGACGTGATGCTGCCCTTTTTGGCTAGACAGAGTGCTGAGGGGCTGTGAGCTTTGGTGCTGTCAGGGCAGCAAGCTCAAAGTCTTAATTCTGCATAAACAGGAAGATTTTGCTTTATCACAATGCTGTGTGTAACAGTAAAATGCATTAAAAAACATACCCCCTGCATGGAAGTTACTCTGCATTTATAGATTATGTACCTGTCGCTATCAGAAACACGCACCTAAACATTACACAGGTTTTCCTGATGTGCTCCATAGCTCCCTTAAGAGTTACAATAATTCTCCAACTTTCAGGAAATCCCTGAGACCGAAGTGAAATCCATGAAGCCCTAAAGCCTGAATTAGTTTAGGTCATTTCTCTCCAATGAAGACTGCAGAGCTTGCTGCTATGAGCCGAAGGTCCCCTCCCAAATATTATTTTGTTGTTGTTTCATTAGCTTAAAAGAAAGGATCAAACATTTTTCAAATCTGAAATGTAAACAGGTTGACAGTGCCAGTTATTGAAGAGCTCATACAGATTCAAAGAAAGTGTTTTAGTATAGAAGGAGTTTTGAGTTTCTGTTGTTCCTTCAGCAGAATGACAAGTTGCACATCAGAGATCAACAGGAAAAGAAGAAGGAAATACCCCCAATACCACCCGCTGTTCTTTTGTACAGATAACTCTGCTCTGGGCAGCCTGACCAGCAAACAACAAAACATTTTGAACAAATAAATACTGCATTACAAAACCACTATATGGCCTTACTGCTTCAGCAAGAGCTTGACTTTTGTCTCCAAGGCTTCCTGGCTCCTTTTGAGTGCAGTTCAATATCAACACCACACCAAGCACCGATGGTGTCCGTCAGGGGGCATTTTGGCTTCACTTGTTGAAGTCCCTCAGTTTATAACACAATCATTCATCTGGGATTTTTTTCATTCGGACTATTACATGCCAAAAACGTTTGGGTTTGTTTGTATGTTTGGTTTATTTTAAATAAAAGGTCTAAAAAAAGCCAAACCACCACGCAAAAAACACAAACCAAAAGCCAACACATTTTGATATTCCACATCACTCCTAAGATACATACTTCCCTAGAAGCTATAGTACTTACGATAAAGCTATGGTTCCAGTGCTCACGTAGCTTTAATGACTTAGGAAAATAAATGAGGCCATGTTTATAGGGAGTTATAGACCTTTCATTAGGCCAACTGATGGAGCTGGGTTAAAAGCAGATAAGCTTTTAGGCACTTTGTTACTTAGAGTTGAATTGGCCAAGAATGCAAAACATGACCATCTTATTTCTGATGATCAAAACAGCATAAGATAACATTTATTAGCTGCTTTCTCTCTTTTCATATACATTCTTGTTTTTACTATCTTATTACTCAGAGGGCTAAGCCTGGATGCTTGAATACTTTCATATCTTAGTTCTACTTGACAGATAAAAATAAGTTTCTGGGAGACTTTAATAATGAGAAGTTAGAAGCAACGAGGGAAAAAAAAAACCCCTCAGAAGACGACCAGAGCCACAGGGTGCAGGCCCTTTTGATCATCACTGCAGCAGAGCTTGAAGAGGGCTCTAGAGGCTCCCTCTGCTTCTGCTCTGCATCGTGTCCAAAAGCTGGTACCTGAGGTATGTACATCCAAGGTGGGGCAGAGTTCCTAAAGTGTTTACGTATATATTTTTATATCTATCCATATCTATATCTATTTATATATCTATATTTACACGTTCCATATTCATAACAGTTTGATGAGGCCCTTTATGTTCAAGGCCTTGCCATTCAACAGACTTTTGTGAGAAGAGCTCGACTGCTTTTCTGATTACTGAGATTTCAGCTAAGAGGACTGCAGGGTTAATGTATTTCCCATGGTAAGAAAGATACCACAGGAATATACTGAAAAGCCAAGCATGGAGGATGTTTCAGGTCTGTGTTGCTCTGCAAATGCTTGTCTGTATAGTAATGCACATTGCTGTCAACATTATGGCACAGACTCAATACCATTCTTTGTTCACTTGAAACATCCTGTTCATCCAAGAAATTGCTTTATAGGCACTGGGACTTCAGATTAAGTTATTTGTCTGTACTGAATAAAGTTAAGCTGCACCACTATTCAGAATCTCAGATATCAGTGCCTTACTGTAGCAAGGGCTCCCTCAAAACCTTGTGCATAGACAAAGAACATTTCCAAAAGGCTCCAAACCACCACCAAAGTAACACAGGAAACAACAGCTTGTGAAGAAGTGCTGTGTTAAACGCTCATTACTGAAAACATAAGCTGATGCACTCCAAAACATTCCTTTAAAACAAATAAAAATTCCAAGAGTACAGAAAACAAACCCAACATTTAGGAAATCTTCTGGCTACTAAGTTTGTATAGGCTTTTCTGAAGGCACCTCATGAGTTCTTAATGATAGGAGTTTTGATGATGAATGGTTTAAGTGTGGTATTAAATAGCAGCAGTGGAGGTACCAGACCTCAGGCTAAGTTGAATTATGTTCAATGCAAAGCCCAAGGCAGGACAGAGGCTAAAGCCACCTTTTCTGAGTGACCACCACTTTCTTAGCAACACAGGAATATCCCAGACATCCACAGCATCCTTCAAACTCCAATGAGTCCCTGGAGTTTTGCTCTATGGCTGTTGCAGAGCTGCTCTAAACGGCTCAGAGCTGGGGCTCAGGTCTGTAATAGATGGGGCAGATACAACGCCCAGCTCAGAGCTACATGCTTTTATTTGCATTTTGAGATAAAAATTATTAATACATTAAATACCAATTGATTATCCAAACCATTAATTCAGGATTAAGGCATATTAAAAATGTACATCATGCGTAACCGCTAATCAGCAACAAATCCAAACTTAATAAACTGGCTTTTAATTGTATCTTGTTAAATTTAGCAGTCGCCTTAATCATAATTAAAAGCAATTCCAAGATACCATTTAAATCATTACCAAACCCTCTCGCCAGTCCATCTCAAAACCAAAAATAAGATTATCTGAAGTTACTATTGAGTTTTTTTTCCTTCTCCAAGCTGACTGCATTAATTTATACACAACCCAGCGTCTGCCCCAGTAACCATCATTAACCCACATCAACCGGAGCCAGGAAAGCTGTCCAAGGTGACAGCCAAGACAGGACAATAAAATACAACTGCAATACAACAGCGATAAAGCGCTTTGCTTCACTGCTCTGATTTCTTTGGAGCCTCACCTGGCCAGCAGCGCTGTGTCTCTGTGCAAGCTTAATGGAGACCACAATAAAAATGGGCTACCTTTATATATGGCTTTAAAGCTTTTGGTCACACGGTCTACAACGGGATGGGCAATATTTGGTAACGCATTTATGTTATTCCCATGGACAGAGAAATGGAGATAAGGTGATATTATAGTAATAAAGTGACCTTTTCCTTCTGCTGTAGATGCGGTTTGAAGATAGGGACATTAAAAAGAAGGGAACCCCACCAGCAACAGCACAAACCACGCTTTCTCCAGAGCAATGTGGGTGTCTATCAGCACCGTGCCAGGAAGCACAGACATAACTGGATTGCTACAAAAACAGATGTGCCTGGAAGAAAACAATAATTGTTCTTTTACTCTGAATCCGATAGTCAAAAACGTCACTTTTCTGCACATAACTGGACTCCTACAGATAGAGAAATGGGTTATGAGACAGTTTTTACCACAGAACTGTTCTTGCTGCTTTGAAAACCTGTGGTTATGATTGCCCCACAGACCAGTTCTCCAATACTTGGGAAGAGGTTTAGGAAAAGGACTGGGGGGAATAAACCTCTGTGGGCCAAGTAATCAGGTATGTGAGTATGCAAGTAACCTGGTGCTACTTAAACAAATGGATTAATTCAACAGGAAACAACGTAAAGATGCTTTCTGTTTGCTCCTTTCTGCATAGACTGTGGAAGTTACAGCCCTTGAGCTTCATTCTTTTGCAGTTTAAATGTACTGTTTTTGGTTTGAGCACTTTTCCTCTTTGCTGGATGATGGTATACATCTGCCTGCATTAAAGCTCATTTAATACACCAGGGCTCACCCTTCAGCCTGGGATGCCTTTCAAGTCTCCCTCACTGCTTGTTCCACAGCCTCTGCTGCCCCAGATTCAGTCTCATCAGCACCTAACTGCTTCACTCTCCCCATCAGTCATGCATCCGGATTAGACACCGTCTGTGTTCAAGGACTACCCCTTGGGGAGCCCTGCTTAATGCCTCTCTCCAATTTAAAAGAGCTTTTTCTGACAAGCGGTTGCTTGTTCCCATTTTTTTTCGCTAGTCTTTATCCCCTCTATCCACCCTGATGTCCTCCCTTGGCCAGCCGCAGCTCCCAGCTTACGCAGAAGTCTGTGAGGTGGAACTTTTGCAAAGACCTTTCTCCAAATCCATAAATTAAGCTGTGTACAGTGCACTACAAAGGCTGTTTCAAAAGAAACAGTGAGAAAGCTCTGCTTGGCAGGAGCCAAGCTGCTCCTGCAATGCTGCCCCTGCAGCCGTCCTGGCCCATTCCTCTGTGGTTAACATAAAATATGAATGTTTCACCATGTATTTCCTTCATAACACGTTGAGAGAGATCCTGCACTGGGGGAGATCAAATTATCCCTGGTGTAACTTCACAGATTTTGGATATTTGGTGTCTGCTGCGCCTTTTTCCATAGCATATACGTCAAAACTCAACGTGTGTTGTCATGGGTTCTAGCGTTTAGCACCATTACCAACTCCTGTGCCTCTTAACTGGTTTAGGGAGTGAGCCTTTTCTTAAAAAAAACCCCACAAACCAACCAAAGAAAAAAAGGGGACTCTGAGATTAATGCAAGCCCTATGCATGGAACAAGTGCATGGTAAATACTTGGAATTCCTTCTGTAGAGAAGAAGTTGAGAATTTTGCCCTAAGGGCCAGCTACTTCCCTTAATCTGTGCCTCCAGCTCCCACCAGCAGCACTGTAATGTGAAGCAGTTTGACTTTTAATAAGCCCGCATCCAGCCAACCTTCATGACTATTTAAAGTCCCCGTAAGGACTCTTATGATTTGTAACCAGAACATCTGCCATCTCTTGTTCAGTTGTACATCTTCTCTACAGTCTCAGAGAGCATCCTGGTTCCCTGCGAATACTGAGCCTAAATGCATGTGTAAAGATGCTAAAATTGCTCCCAGAACTACCAAACACTTAACCCGCTCATCTCTCCGTGCATCTTAATGGAAAAGAAACTAGCCACATATTGGCTGCTATTTTGTGCGCAAGTAATAATCTAACACAGCCAATGCGTCAACATTTGGGAAGGTGTTTTCAGCACAGCTTCCCGACATCTGGGGACAAAGCAAACTCCTTCCCCCTGTGGAAACCCCTTTGGAAAAACTACGTGAATACATCTGAGAGAGAGAAATGGCAGAAGGAAACAGGAATGAAACCAAACTGGAAATACAAGACAAATGCTTCCTTGTCTCTTGATTTGGATTTCGTGATGCAGTCATGATCACGTTGCTTTAGGTTGAAGAAACATGGAAATCCAATAAAAGGAGAATATAATGGGCCAAGACCAAGGAAATTCTTGTCCAAAAGTGAAAAACAGGCAAGGACCCTACAAGCTAAGGTGTCCTTAATTTAACAGTTGCACAAGAATTCTTTCTGTCCTTCTCCAGTACATTTGCATGCAGAATCCCCTCAGATCCAAGGAATTAATCCCCTTTGCTTTGCATTCAGCGGTTGAACAAGAGAGAAAATACAACTCGATAAGAGATCATTAACAGCTTGGTTGCAACTTTGACATTAAACCAAAGAGGGAGTCGAATGAAGCCTGCCAGCAGAAGGCACATCGTAGCTGTTATAAATGGACAGATGGGGAACAAGGCTAATGAAATGGGGAGACAGCACCTCTGGAAAGGGTGGAGGAGGTCCTCGCTCTGCTTGCTGTCCAAATCCCACCTCTGTAAGGACAAAGTAAGTGCCTTTGGTGAAGATGAAGGAGCAATGTCCAGATGTCCACCCTGGGGCTGAGATGGAGGAGTAAGCACAGATGTCCAGCCCAGGGCTGAAACATCCCCTTCATTATCACAGGTTTGAAAAACAAGGTTGAAGCTACACCTTCTGCTACGCTAAGCACCAAATAGAGAATAAAAATCCTACTTAAAGGCCCTAACTAAGAGAAGACTCCTACTGTGCTATGCATCATAAAGCAAGTAATTTTTGCAAAGAAATCACTGCAGAAATAGGTAGCTGTTAACTTCAGTACAGAAACAGAGGTAGGCATTGAATGGTTTCCCTGCATCCCACAACTTCTGGAGTACTGACACAAATCAAATCCACTTTGTCTAAACACTGTTCTTGTGTGCTCCTTGAAAAGCCAATTTTTTTCTGGTTCTACCACCCTCTTCCATGCATCTCCAACAGAAAACGAGCTTATATAGTTCATTCATACACTACTGAATATGGAGCCTGGAGAATTTTTAGTCTAAAATTCTGAATTAATTGCAAAATGCAATTCCTGCATCAATTTGAGCCGAAAGGAGATTTTCTGTCTCGGTTTAATGGCTACAAGCAAGCAGATATCCAGGGGGCTATTCCAAGAGCTACAATATCAGTTTTTGAATGGAAAGAATATCTATTCCATGGGAAAAAATATCTATTCCATTCATGCAATGCTCTGAACAGCTCGTATTTCTGTTAGCATCAATAATTATTTTCTTTCTGTAACTGTGCATGCGATTACACGGTAAACTTGTGTTTGTTGAGTTGCTCACTTGCTGTTTTCCAAGCCTATCACTTCTGTACCTGTTTATAACCAGGTATGTAAGACAGCATAAGGAAAAAAAAGGCATATCTTAAAGGCTTTTTCCCTATTAATGCAGAAAATAGTAAGCTCAGAACCCTCATGCATTTTACAGTAAGCTGTTTAGCTGGTGTTCAGCAGCAGTTGGAAGTGTCGGATATGCTCCATTATGTCCATCACGGCCTCTTTCTCCCCATTTTTTGAAGTTGCTCTGAGCCGTGCATTTGCTCACAGAAATGTGCCGCTTACAAGAACATCCCCGTGTTAAACATCCCCCTGTACTGCAGCATAGATAACACTTTAATGCAGTATTTTGATAAAAGAAAACAGAGTTTTCCTTCTGACACATCTGATCTCACCAGTTAAGTCTCCATAAAACAACCACAAGGGAGAATTGCCACTTTTGCACCAAGCACGACCAAAGAAAACCTCCCGTAGCGAGATGTAAACGGCATTGACAAGCACCGCACAAAAACGCATCCCCCCCACATCTTTAGAGAGAGGCAAATATGATAAAAGCCTTTTGCTGAAGGTCCTCAGACAGCTACTGAGCAATTGGCAAAATAACAGCACATGGGCTTAATGTATTTTTAAGAAAAATAATCAATACAGAACAAAAGAAATCTTCCACAGAGCTTCATGTGGAAAAAAGAGTGAGTTTTCACATAAAAATCTGTCCTCTCTGCACTCCCCTGCTTCCTCTCTCAGCTATACATATACTCCTGCAGAGTTCAAATCTATAGATATTTGACTGATTTTTTCCAGAATGCTCAATTATTACACGAGAGTTGTTTGGTGGTAGAAGACGAAACACTTTCTTCATGCTGGAAGGACAATTCAAGAAGAAAGCGAGATGTAACAAAGACCTGGTCTGCTGAATTTATTTATATCAGGCATTAGAAACCCCTGTCCTAAAGAATCTGGTGACACGTTGTTCAATAGCATCAGCAGAGCCTTAAACTTGATGGATAGGGCTAAAATACAAATGAATTTACCTCTGTTCTGTAACGACATGAAGAAGCACCGAAGCATACGTCATTTTCCAATCTCATACTGGCATTTTTAACACAGCACGGGTTGTGAATTTTCGGAAGGCAGACGGCATCGCCTGTGTCAGCGCTCCTGACTCCCACAGCAGGGTACCACTGCAAGGCAGACTGCTCTGGGACCAGGGATGAACCCACTGAAACATCAGCTTTTGCTGGGGAAAAGCCATGGAAAAAGTTTTGGAGTACATATGAATGTTTTCCATCCTGTGCATATGAGCTGGGAGCTTTTATAACGCGATTCTTAAGTGTTTTGTATTAATTTTATAAACAAAGCTCCTCACATATTGGGAATTCTTCAGAATCTTTACACATCATCCAGTTCTTGCAAACTCACTGTACGATGGATGCAAGACTTGCTTGAAAATAATGAGCAGTAATTGCTTTAGTAAGAAGACAGGACCTTGATTTAGTAAGAAGACAGGACCTTGATTTAGTAAGAAGACAGGACCTTGATTTAGTAAGAAGACAGGACCTAAGGAGCCTGGCTGGATTTCCCATTTTATTGTAAACTCTGCTGGTCGGTCAGAAATCCATGAGTAAGTGAAACTGCTAACTGTGTCTAGATACACTGCGTTGGACTGCTGTCTACCTGATGTATAGACAAGCCCATCTTCCAGGGGAAAGGGAAGAGAAACAGAGGAAAATAGCATGGAAAGTAGAATTCATTCAATTTTAAATACCTGTTTTAGAGCTAGAGTAGAGGAATACTCCAGAAAACAGCGCCAAAGAGCATTTATACCTGAAAAGAGCAGCAATCATTGGAACAAACGTTATCCAAGCTCTTGACATGGTGTAGCTGCCATAAACAGCTGAGGATTGATAAAGTCCCCAGTTGTGACCATGCAGCCCTCCAACGAGTCAGTCACATCTCTGACCCCAGAAAAGACGTTAGCGAGAGATAAACGTGCATGAAAACAAAAAGGACACATTTATGTTTCTTCCAGCTTCGTCTCTGGCAGGTAGCAATCACCAGCCCATTTAGGCCAAGCCATTACTGTTAAATTCAGCAGCAGGTGGTAGAAAAGTAAGCGTGCAGCTAACTAGGGAGAGTAGCGTACAAATGAAGCGGTGTGTTTGCTTTTTGTTCATTACCAGCGACGGGCACGTGGACTGCCAGATGCCAGCAATAACACACAGATGCTGAAAGCGAAGTCTCATCTCCCTTTCCTCCCAGGAGAAGCCGAAGAAATCAGTTGTATCCATGAAACCCAGTGACAAACACATCCCCGTTTTCACCAGGCTCCGAAGGATTTACTACAGTAGCTGACAGGATCTGTTGTAAGATATATTGTCAAAAGAATTAATAAAAACAAAGCAAGAACGAGAGCTGCACGCTAGACAGCAAGCCCCTGAAGACACACACATCATGTTGCTGGGATATGAAACACTAATAACGTGAAAGTTATATTACCCTTGCAGAAAGCGCTTTGTTTAACACAGCTGTTGCTTCAGCCGTGGACTTTGGCTGCCTTTTGCTACGTTATTGTGCCTTATCTGAGACTCTATCACACTTAAACTATGATGCCCTTTGTGGCAGGACAACTGGGGCTTTCCAGTAAAACCATTTCCCTTTATATCTGACTTGTCTGTTTATGGTACAAGCGTCCCGCCAGCTACAGGAAAGTGATGCAGTGATTGTATGGCAGGAAAACAGTGGCAAAGGTCCTATTTTCACTGCTCAGTTCTTCCCATTTCCACTTGTCCTCACAGTTTGCCCCTTGCTTTCTACTTGCCTGGTTTTTCAGATTACGTGTCCTAAATATCAGCTGCCAGCACTCCGACCAACTTACAGTCCATCTGCTGGGCACCCATTGCTACAGATACCCAACTTATCACCCCGTTCAACATGTACCAGTACTTCATTTAATAGAATTTTATTTTTGTTCACATAGAGATTACCCCAGAACATGAATCTTTACAATTACCATCCAACACATATCAGTACTTCATTTAATAGAATTTTAATTTTTTTTCACATAGAAATTACCCCAGAACATGAATCTTTACAATTAC
>NW_010175228.1:0-4468 GCF_000695765.1 Mesitornis unicolor
GCCGCGCTGGGAGAGCCAGCACTCCACATTTCTCCCCTATATAAACAACAAATTTAGTATAAGTAGGATGGTAGCAAGTGAAACCAGAAAAATTCCCCTAAAAGTCTTATAAGCAGACTCCATAAAATGTTAACATTAAAATTTTGAGGCTAGAAATTCATAATAGTCTTCATATCATACTTTCCTTGAAGATTTCACAAATTTTGCAAAAATTTGCCAATTTACCAGCATTAACTTACATCCTCAGTTTCTGTGTTGTTTTCCAAATGGGCTTGTGCTTGATCAGTGTGTGATCAAATTCTCCTGATTAGCTATGCACCTTGCCCCTTTATTGAATTGGTTACACTATTTTGTTAATGTGTGTGTGTCTTAAACTTATTGGTGGTTACTCATGTGTAATACCTATTAAGGGAAAAGTGAAAGGGGAAGGGAAAAGGGGAAAGGAAAGAAAAGAAGACTTTTAGACTAAAATTGATGGGGGAAGGGGATACCAATAGTGTTGCGATCGGGACAGACAAAGCGACAATACAACAAGTGTTGGCGTAGCACAAAAAAACCTTTATTGTTTTTCTTCCTCATCTATTTATACTCTCTTTTCCCAGATGTGTCTCCTTCTTATGGGTTCAAAGTTATTATGTTTCTTTTTTATTGGATAATATTTTTACAGTTCATCACAACTCAGCACTTCTGCCAAAGGAACACGTATGCCTCGGCTTGCCATCAACACTTTCTTCAAATTCCAGTCTGCTGTCAGCACTTTCGACAAACTTGTTTACCTTGCAGCTCTTCTTGTTCCTGTTTATTCTCTCAAGGGTAGACTGGAATCTTCTCAAGGTCAAAGTCTCTCTGTCCAAGGGCCTCAGTCCAGCTGAGGTCCCCCACACAATAGGACTGCAGTATGCAACCAAGGGTTGGCATAGCATTGCCTGAGGGTGACAATGCTAGTGGGAACATTTATACTGCTCCTGGGAGTACGGAAGGTTTAGGAACACATCTGAAATACTTGTACACTAATGCATGCAGTATGAGAAACAAACAGGATGAACTGGAAGTGTTGGTCAGTTCCCAGAGCTATGATTGCATAGCGAGACTTGGTGGAATGAATCCCATGACTGGAGTGCTTCAATGGAGGGCTACAGGCTGTTCAGGAGGGATAGGCAGGGCAGGCAAGATGGAAATGTCACACTATGTGTGACTGTACAGCCCTTACAGTTAGGGATGATGTAGTTGAGAGCTTCTGGGTGAGGATTAGGGGAATGGAAAACAAAGCAGATGTCATAGTGGGTGTCTACTACTAATCACCCAGTCAGGATGTCCTTATGGGAGATTTCAAATTCCCAGACATCAGCTGAAAATATTGTATTGCTGTGACAAGCAGGTCTTGGAAATACTTGAATTTCATAGGAGGTAACTTCTTGTCACAGGTACTCAGTGAGCCAACTAGGCAAGATGCCCTCCTAGACTTGTTGTTTGTGAATAGAGAAGGTCTCATGGGTGATGTGATGGTAGGTGGCTGTCTTGGCCACACTGATCATGAAATGGTTTACTTAAAATTTTTCAGTGCAGCGAGAAAAAAGGTCAGCATAGTTGCTACCCTGAATTTCAAGAGAGCAAACTTGAAGCTAGTCAAGGAGCCACTTAACAGTGTCTCCTGGGAATCTGCTTTTGAGGGCTTGGGAGTCCACAAGTGCTGGACAGTCTTCAAGAACCACCTTTTAGAAGCACAGGAGCAGACAATTTCACTGTGTTGGAAGTCAAGCAAGCAGGGCAGAAGACCAGCTTGGCTGAACAGGGAACTCCTCGTAGAAGTCAAGAAGAAAATGAAATTGTATGATCTCTGGAAGCAAGGTCAGGCTTCGCAGGAAGATTACAGAGCCCTGGTTCGCAATACAGGGAGAAGACACGAAAGGCCAAAGCTCAACTAGAGTTCAAAAAGAAGAAATAGCAGAGGCATTCAAGGTCTGTTTTTGCCTCAGTCTTTAATAATACTGATAGACCTTGGACTGCCTAGTCCCCTGAGTCAAAGGACCACGAGTGTGAGAACAGTGACTTTCTATTTACGGACACTGAAATTGTAAGGGACCAGCTGTTCAATGAATGTTCACAAGTCACTAAGATTTTAGTAACACATTTGATACTGTCCCTCACAGCATCCTTCTGGACAAATTGTCCAAATGTGAGATGAGCAAGTACATGAGGTGCTGAGTGGGTAAATGGCAGGGCTCAAAGGGTTGTAGTGAATCTGGCTGGCCATCAGTCACCAGTAGTGTTCCTCAGGACTCAATTCTATGGCCGGTTCTGTTCAATATATTTATCAACGATCTGGATGAAATTGTTGAATGCACCATTAGAAAGTTTGCTGATGATACCAAACTGGGAGGTGTTGTTGTCTCTCTCAAGGGACAAGAGACCTTGCAGAGGGATCTAGATAGATTGGAGCATTGAGCAATCATCAATGGCATGAAATTTAACAAATGCCAGATTCTGCACCTGATATGGAGTAACACTGCACACCAGTATAAATAGGGAGAGGAATGGCTGAAGAGGAGCCCTGCAGAAAGGAATCTGGGGGTGCTGGTTGACAGTAGGCTCAATATGAGAAAGCAGTGTGCCAAATGGGCAAACTGCATCCTGAGGTGCATCAAACTCTATGTCATGGTTTAGGCCCAGCAGGCAACTGAGCACCCCGTGGCCGCTCGCTCCTCCCCAATGGGATGGGGAGGAGAAAATATAACAGAAGTATTGTGGATCGAGACAAGGACAGGGAAGGATCACTCACCAATTATGGTTAGAGGATACTACAGGCTTAGAGGTGATTACAGAACGCCTACTCCAGCTGCAGTGTTTAATCTGACACCGCACATTCAGGAAAATCAATAATAAATTCAATGAGAAACACATAATATTTGGATAGAAACAACCATATTCAAAATTCTCTAAAACTAGTGGAGTCAGCTTGGCATAAAAGGAAGAAGTATCCTTTTCCAAGGAACTGAAAGTATAATTGCTAACAAAATTTGCTATGTAGCTACTGACATAGCCTGGTAAAGTCACTGCCCATATCATCACAGCATAAATCATTGTCAGAAACCAAAGAAAAAGCACAGCTCTTGCCCAGTGCCCATAACGGATATACAGCAAATAGACACTAGCAATAAGTAAACAATAGCACAACGTGTGTGGCACGTAGGTACCACAATGCTGCCCTAACTCACAGAAAAGCATTAATAAGACACGATATAATATTGCACTCAGTAACAACATGATCTGATCTGTCCTTTTAAATTTCCAACCCTTCTGGGACTCTGAAAGAAAGCAGCCTAACACTTTCTTCAAGATCCTTAGGTCATCTAAAACGTCATGCAGCAAGCTCACCACTCTGGACTTCGGGAGAGCAGACTTTAGTCTCTTCAGGGATATGCTAGGCAAGGTGTTGTGGGATAAAGACCTGGAGGGAAGAGGGGCCCAAGAAAGCTGGTTGATATTCAAGGACCATCTCCTCAGATTCCAGGAGCAGTGCATCCCAAGAAGGAGGAAGGCAGGCAAGAATGCCAGAAGGCCTGCGTGGATGAACAAGGAGCTCCTGGACTTACTTGGGTGCAAAAGGAAAATCTATAGGGAATGGAAGTGAGGACAGGTTAGCTGGGAGGATTATAAAGAAGTTGCCCAAACAGCCAGGGATCAGGTTAGGAAAGCTGAAGTGCAGGTGGAATTAAATCTAGCCAGTGACATAAAGGGGAACAAGAAGACTTTCTACAGGTACATCAGTGATAAAAGAAAGGTTAGGGAAGAAGTGAGCCCTCTCCAGAAGGAAGATGGAGAACTGGTCACAAGGGATACAGAGCAGGCTGAGGTGCTCAATGACTTCTTTGCCTCGGTCTTCACTGCCAAGGGCTCTAGCCATGCTGCCCAAGTCACAGAAGGCAAAGGTAGGGGCTGGGAGAAGGAAGATCTGCCCACTGTAAGCGAAGATCAGGTTTGAGACCACCTAAAGAATCTAAAGGTGCACAGGTCCATGGGACGTGACGACATCCGTCCATGGGTCCTGAGACAACTGGTGGCTGAAGTTACCAAACTGCTATCCATCATATTTGAAAGGTCGTGGCAGTCTGGTGAAGTTCCTGATAACTGGAAAAGGGGAAACATAACCTCCAATTTCAAAAAGGGGAAAAAGGAAGACCCAGGAAACTATTGGCCAGTCAGTCTCCCCTCTGTGCCTGGCAAGATCATGGAGCAGATCCTCCTGAAGGCTCTCCTAAGGCACAGGGGGAATGAGGATTCAGTGACTGGTGGCTTCACCAAGGGCAAATTGTGCCTCACCAATTTGGTGACCTTTTCTGATGGAGTTACAGCTTTGGTGGATAAGGGAAGAGTAACTGCCATCATCTAACTGGAATTGTGCAAAGCGTTTGATACTGTCCCATGTGACATCCTGGCCACTAAACTGGAGAAATGTGGATTTGATGGA
>NW_010175229.1:0-20368 GCF_000695765.1 Mesitornis unicolor
CCGCTTGTGACTGGTCGTCAACTGGATTTCAAGTATATGAATGCTGCCATTAACCTGAATGTCAGATTTGAGTCAGTCTTAGGCCATCACAAATAAACTGGTATAAATACTTGCCCAGCTACAATATACATACGTGTGAGGGTCAAAGCCAATCAAAATTGCTTTCAAAATACTGTTAATTGCGCTTAATTATTTGTAGCACTTTCAACAACTTCGATAGAGAACACAATATCCCACTTCCATAGCACCACAGTAGAGATGACAATCAAGACTGTCATAAGCAAGCTGTTCTGAGACACTGACAGCTTATATTGCCTTCCATGCCAGAATCCTAAACACTTTATTTATTTATAGCCATATAAATGCTTTCTGCATTGAAATAGATGGAAGTGTGGTGTCATCTAAAATTTCTACTGATATATTGCTGCTGTCTTTATTACAAAAAATGTAAATGAGAACTTAATCATCAGTTACAGAGTATTTTCTATTATAAATGAAATATGAAACTAGTAATATAATTTGAAGAAAGCATTCTAAAGTACTGAGTCTTTTAAATGTATAAGCTATCATATACAATTAAAAAAATCTGAAAAAAATGCTCATCTCATAACAACAAAAGTTTCCTGTGGTTTTGACAAAAGTATTCATAGCAATACTATCAAGCAATATTTTCAGCAGCAAAACCTCTTTACCTTCAAAAGATATTCCAGGACTGACAGGAGCCAGTCAACAATTCCGCATCAGTTTTTAGTCTGTTTATTACCATGAATTAATGCTATTCAACTGTTTCCAGAGAGCCCTGCTCTGCTTATTCCAGAAAGCCCATTGATATTCCTGATTGTTTCGAAAAAACAGCAAACATTTAGATGGATGTTCAGCTTTCAAAGCAAAGCACAGGAGATTGTTTGTTTGTTTGTTTTAAGAGGACTTTTCTTGTCCTTCTAGGAATTTCATAAGAAAACTCAGGACTGCAGGCATCAGTGAGTGATTATTCCCCAGTAATAAACTGTGCCTCTGGATACAAGGAAAATATTATTTTACCACTCTAAAACTTTATTACTCTTTTGCGTAATGTGGTACACAATTCATAGAAAGCAACTGTACAATCATTGCACAATGCTGACAGTCCCAAGGCATGTATAGGTACACTCAAATTCAGGACTGGAAAAAAGAAAAGTTCCAATTTGAGGTGGTCTGACCAAACCATTTCAAATGATGTGCTGAAAATGTACAGAAAAAATGCTTGTGCAAGAAAAGGAAAGAATTAAAAAATAATCAATCTATCTTCAGCTCCAGAACAAACCAGGTAAAGGTTACAAATTTTATATGTTACATTACGGGTAGAAAGGACTAGGATTTTTAAAGCAAGCAATCTTAGTACTGCTCATTCATTGTTTACTAGAGCTTCATTATTGCTATGTTGAATAACAACTAGATTCTTGTCATTTCCAGCTACTGCTACAATAACACACACAGCTTATTTGTCAAACCAACTCTTCTTAATTCAGAAGATGCATAAGAAAGTTATTTTAGAATTATCTGTCTGGCAGAAAATTAAGCAGTAGTATAATGAAAGCAGAATGATTGAGAAAGAGCCCTATGGTGGTATATAGCCTGCCTCCACCAAAAGCATCCAATAACCATGCTACTCTCTGGAGCACTCTCAGTGCCACTTTCTCAACTCCTGAAGCAAATCTTCCTCCTGGGAACTGGCAGAAGCATGTGGGACCACAGTCAGCTTTGTGTAAAACAGAGCAGGTTCCCAAGAGCGCCATGCAGTCAGGGCTGGCTCAGTTTCAGTCTTGAGGAAAGCAGCATTCCAAGATCTGCACATCTTTCAAATCTGCAACTTAATTATGCATCCTATAAAGAAACTTTGATAAAGAATAGTCAAATGTATCCAATCAAATGATTGCACATAGACCAATATCTATTTTTAAATCCACTTGATTTTTGACAACAAGCTTTTCTAAGGGCACATTATTCTGCATTAACTGTAGAGTCTTTTCATTGTCTTTTCTTTGGTAAGGACATAATTTATGTTTTATCCTACAATATAAATAAAAGAGAGGAAAAAAATCTTCAGAGTGGATGTTCTGATATTTGAATTACTTACCTTTCTCCAATGGATTCTAATGATTAATGAATCCCAATTTAAAAGATAATTTTTCCCCACACACAGACCTTTTTTGCACCTGAAAATGTTTATCTACTTTTCCCCTCACATTCTTCTTTTAGTAATACATATCCAAGTTCCAAGAAGTCAGCACCGATATCTTTAAAATAGCGCACTTGCTGTACTCTGGTACATTCTAAGTCTGGTGACATTAAATGCTAAGTGTCCTAATGCTTTTTAAAATTTTTATGTATATTTGGTTTTCATATTTATGTTATATTCAGTTTTCCACAAAAGTCATTCTTTTTTCTTAGCTTTCAGAGAAGGAGGCAACTGCAAATTCAAACTTATGCACTAGTAAGATGCTTTCTTATGTAAGATACATATATATATACACACACACACATACATATATATGCATATATATATACACACACACAAAAACACACACACACACATATATATATATATGCGAGCCTTTAAATATTATTAAAAATCCAGTTGCTTTCAGATAACTTATATTTCTATATTTGCATAAGCTTAAAGAGCATCTCCCTTCCACGGAATTTTTATGTTCAAAATGACACCAGGTCTACCTTGCAAAGATTTTTGTTGAATGCAGTGTATTCCGTCAACAAACCCCCCTTGAGTATCTGATGAATGATAGTCATGTACATCGTTAAAAAAGGCGGAAAGCAATACTGTGATAGAGGACTAGAGTCAGCAATATTTTAATACAGGTTTAGTTAAAAAGTGGTTTTCTGTAACAATCTGCTACCTTTTTTGCAAACTGTCTTATGTCTGCCAGTGTACAAATGAATGGCTCTTGTCTTCAAAAACAAAACTAGCACAATTTTTTGGTAATATTAAGGACCTTGAACAAGAAGTAGGGAGTAATTCAGTACTTTAATCTACTAAATATTTTAAGGGTTTGTCATCTGCACTTTAATGTCTATCTTTTCACCAGGTGCATAATAGCTTTAACACTGCAAAAGAAGGATCTATACATATCTCTTATGCCATAAAACACTAATCAGTATAAACTTCAAAGCTTTTACTTGAGAGTGTAAACTTCTAAGAAAGATTAGATAACTACTGAGCAGGTGCAATCCAGGAACAAAAATAGATGGAAACATAATAAAGGAAGCCAAAGCTGTTACTAAAAACTATTTCCCTCCTTATTAAAGAGGAATGACCAGAGCCAAAAAAGAAATTAAGATGTAATTACTACATCTTATATGGATAGCCATTTTGCAGATATATCTTCAAAACCTGAGTTCATAACCCAAAGGCAAATCTATTCTTTTTTCACCTTTGCACAAGCAGATTTTGATATTCTCTTCTCTTGCAGTCATGTGCAACATATTCTATTATAAAATTAAAATGTAACTATATTCATATTCAAGGGCACAATGCACAGTCCTAACTTGCACAATATTTGGCATTTTTCTTCAAAATATTACAACTTTATATAAAGCATTCAATACTTGAATTCCAATGTTGTAATGTTCACTGAAGCCAAAAATTTCATAACCTCCTCAAATACATTAAAGTAACAGTCACATGCTGAAGCACTCACAGACACCCCGAGGAATTAAGGAACTTAACAGTATTAAGTTCACACTTCAGTATTTCAAGTAAGCACTGTGCACATCTTACTTTCCATTGTGAACTGGAATTAACCACAAAGAGACAACCATAAGCTAAATATACATGGAAAGTTTGCTGGTTTTGTCTCATGACAATGTGTTTTGTGTCCAGCCAAACTGAAGAATAGAAAAACTATGTATTTCATGTTATAGTGTTCAACAACAAAATGCTTGATTGTTCTCATGGGTGATGAAAATGGCCAAGTGGTGTTACAGTGACAGATTAATATGCAGAAATAAAAGCATGAGCCCACTACCAGCAATCTCACCAAGATCTGTAGAACTAATCAGCATTAGAAGAGAGTTGTTTATAGACAGCTAATAGCAATTATGACTTTTTGGGGTTTTTCAAGTGTGCATTTTAATATTCCTGGTTTTGTGAAATGCCACATTGCATGTTTGGTTTTGGGTTCGGGGTTTGGGGGTTTTTTTTGTTTTGCATGTTTGTTTTTGGGTTTTTTCGGTTTGGTTTTTCTTCTCTTCCAGAACCTCAGAAAGTTTGGCTCAATCAATCATTCAGGCCAATTAGATTGGCTGCTTTGCTACTTACCAAATTCTGTATTACAAAAACATGGGGTATTTATAAGAGAGTATCCCTCTCTTTCAGAATAAATTACCTGCTTTGCTGAGCAATGGAGTAGTAGTATCCTCATTAGTCCCATTGTCCTGTGAATTCACTTCAGCTATCATAAAAATAAAAGGTGCAGGAAGCAGCTTTGATCAGAAACAAGCTTTCACTATCTTTTTTTTTTAGAGAGAACACAGACTTTAGATAAAAATGGTGAGGAAGCCAGCATCTATGCAAGCTACTAAACTCGACAGCAAATTCTAGGCAAAATATGCAGAGGACATAGCAGAAGCATATTCTACACTGAAATTCCAGTAAGACTTTTAGAACAATGTCCTGACTTTCAGAAATCAGCATTAGGCTGCTGTTTACTGGACAGAAGACAGATTTCAGCTAATTCTGGACTGTACAAAGAAAAACACCAACATCTGTAACATAGCCATCACATTCAGGCAGGTATTTCTTTAGGCACTCTTTGCAATATCCCGTGCCTAATAAACTGCGTAGTGCAGAGTTCTTAAACTGCTTTTACAGTATAAGCTCTGAATAGAGCTGCCCTTGAGTCAGCCAGTGATAGGGATCCTACAAGGAAAAAGAATCTCATGTAAAATCCTGGGCATGCTCCCAGTGACTGGAGAATTTATAGTGGTTAGTAGGCAGTAATACCTTGCTCAAGTAGCTCTTCTCCTGGTGCATAGAAACTAATTTAATACATTCACATCAACAACTTACATACTACATCCTTATCACACCACTGCCACTCCATCTTTTCTATTGGAATACTGTCACATTTTCACTCCCAGAGAGTTCTTGGCATTAAACTGGAGAGAACCCAAACCATTACAAAATGAAAGTGCCTGATCTTTCAGTTACAAACGCTAACGTATATGGAAGCATCTTAGTGGGAATTATAGATATGTTCTGTATTTTGCTCACATAAAGTTATTATTCCCATCTTTGCTTATTCAATCCATTGACTACAAAGCAACTGTGAACAGATAATTGTATTTCTGGAGTTTTTTACTCATGGCTTACCTGTCCATTTTCAATACATATCCAGCTGGAAAACTATCCAGTCAAACATTTTCAAAAGAAGATGTTGTCATAGTGTGGCACAAAAATCTTCCAGTATTTTCTCATGTGTAGATTTCATTTTTGTTCTTAAGACAATGTGGATTACACCATTATAAAAATGACTGGATCATATACAACATAATTGCTATGCAACAACCATTTATTTTATATTTGACTTTCAAAGTAAACTGAGAATCAAGGAAACATTTATTTGTTATTCCTGTAGGATACCATAACTTAAAGTAGTTTTTTAATGTCTCACATTTTGAAATTACATATAGACAGATTCAAATATTTTTTTATCTTCATAGAATCATTTGGTTGGAAAAGACCTTTAAGATCATTGAGTCCAACCATAACCTGTCCACCACTAAACCACATCTCCAAGTGCCTCATCTCCCTGTCTTTTAAATCCCTCCGGGGATGTTGACTCCACCACCTCCCTGGGCAGCCCCTTCCAGTGCTTGACAATCCTCTCATTGAAGATATTTTTCCTCCAATCCAATCTAAACCTCCCCTGGCACATCTTGAGGCCACTTCCTCTTGTCCTATCACTTGTTACCTGCGAAAAGAGACTGACCACCTCCTCGCTATCCCTTCCTTTCAGGCAGCAGTAGAGGGCAATAAGGTCTCCCCTCAGCCTCTTCTTCTCCAGGCTGAACCCCCAAGGTTCCCTCAACCGCTCCCCATAATTCTTGTGCTCCAGACCCCTCCCCAGCTTCATTGCCCTTCTCTGGACACACTCCAGCCTCTCAATGTCCTTCTTGGAGTAAGGGGCCTCAAACTGAACAGAGGATTCTAGGTGTGGCCTCACTGGTATCAAGTATAGGGGAAGGATCACTTCCCTGATCCTGCTGGTCACACTATTTTTGATACAACCAGGATGCCATTGGCCTTCTTGGCCACCTGGGCACACTGCTGGCTCATATTCAGCCAGCTGTTGACCAGCACCTTCAAATCCCTCTCTGTCAAGCAGCTCTCCAGCCACCCATCCCCAGG
This sequence comes from Mesitornis unicolor, assembly GCF_000695765.1. NCBI lineage: Eukaryota > Metazoa > Chordata > Aves > Mesitornithiformes > Mesitornithidae > Mesitornis > Mesitornis unicolor. The sequence continues at coordinate 6,407 of NW_010175229.1, forward strand.
CCTGTAGCACTGCATGGGGTTGTTGTGACCCACGTGCAGGACCCAGCACTTGGCCTTCTTGAACTTCGTACAATTAGCCACAGCCCATTTATCCAGCCTGTCCAGGTCCCTCTGTAGAGCCTTCTACCCTCAGGCAGAACAACCCTTATGCCCAGCTTGGTTTCAACCGGAAACTTACGAAGAGAGCACTCAATCAGGTCATTGATAAAGATATTAAACAGAACTGCCCCAGCCTCCAGCCGGATTTAACTCCATTCACGGCAACTCTTTTGGCGCAGCATCCAGACTTTTTTTTTTTTTACCCAGCAAAGAGCATGTCTGTGCAGGCCATGGGCGGCCAGTTTCTCCAACAGAATGCTGTGGAAAACAACATCAAAGGCCTTACTAACATCCAGGTACACAACATCAACAGCTTTTCCCTCATCCACTAAGTAGGTCACCTTGTCATAGAAGTTCAGGTTAGTCAAGCCACTATGGGCCACTTTGTGTGGGCTCAGGCAGCCATTGCAGAGGCCTGTTTCCACCAAGGGTTGGCAGAGGAGCGGCCTAGACCCTCAACGACTGGCAAGTGGTAAGCATGCGAGAAAAGGGCTAGTATACAAAAATCTGAGAAAGCACTTGCCATTTCAGACTGGTACCAGTCACTAATGGGTACAAGGACATGAAATGTACCAGAGAATATGGCAAAGGGGTGAGGGGAAAAGAATTGTCTCAGTACAAGAAGTCTTCCTAGTTCAAATGAGAGCAAGCATAGGTCATACGAGTAATGTTTAGATCTGTATCTCAAATGTATTCATTTTCCTAGCTGTGGACAAAGAAACTTGCAGAATTACAATCAAGTCACTATAATTTAGAAATGCTATTCACCGCAAATTATATCAAAGTACTGCTGTTCCAGCTTTATATTTCTAGTTGCTAGAAATAAATTTTTTTTAAAAAGGGAATTACTTGGTAGACAGTGCTTGATATGCTTCTTCCTTGGTGGCCACCAGAGAGATGAAACAATAGTTCTCACCTTTGCAATGCCAACAAAACCTACCTAAGACACTGTGTAAAACAATGGGCACAACATGAATTGAGCAAGTATGGACACAATACAAAACAAAACTTTGGACTGAGGTGGCAATCTATCTAAATTGCAAATGTAGGAAATGCTCATTTCTGCATCAAAATAATAAGTGATATTATAATCCCTTTGTCTCCTCCTTTCTAAAGAAATAAGCCATTTCCATGCTGTCTATGAAACTGTCACTTGGTGATGCTGCTACTGAATAGCAAAACCCATCCAAATTTCATTTATTTTGAGTTGTGAAAAAAGGAAACTAATGAATTCTGAATAATTAAAACATTTATATTGCAAACTAATGTGTCTATATATGGCCTGAGATTCTTATCTGATGTAGTTAATGTGGCATAAAAATAAGCTATCACTTTTAGCATGGGGTGCTTCATTTACTTTCATTGTTAGATGTCATTTCCTTTCTTATGCTAAATATTTAATATTCTATCAGTTGGTATTATCAATTGGTTACTCTTACTTAGCAATGTTAAAAAACAGAACCAAAAAACCCCAAATACCCAAACTACAAAACCTTACTTAACGTATTATGTACAAAATAAACCCAGCTATTTCTTGTTTTGTGGAACAGGTATACAAAGTAATTTCAGAAAGAATTCATCAGGACAAAGTGATGCATGAGCCTATTCACTTCTGAGATATTCAATAAAAACAGTAAAGCAAGATACTTTGTAATCTAGCTCTCCTGTTCCATATGAACGGTTAGTTTAAGTAGGTAAGATCAACTGGTAGTTTGCTAGACAGAAGCTTGACATAATAATATGTGCATTACCTAGATATCTTTATTAAAGCAGACTGCATGTGTATATATAAAAATTAAAAAATAATCTAAAATAGAAAGTATGACTTAAAAACATTTTAATATGAAAGCGTCTAGTTTCAAGCCACGAATCTACAAGTAACAAAAGTACGTGGGGATTTTAAGCAACATATAGACAGTTGTTCTAACAAAGGACACCTGAACAATAAGCCCTGCTGGTAAATTGGCTGAGGCTATTTCAACATACCTACCTACTCTAAATTCTTGTTCAACAAATAATCAAAGACCACTTTCCATCAAGAGTTCTACTACAGTAGAAGGCCCTACAGGTATAAACGAAATGTGTTACCTAAACGAAAATAACTAAAACGCAGCAGCTCACGCAGCAAGGATCCACAAGTAGTTCTTGCAGATTATTTCTGTTGATAACAAGGGTACTCTTTCCTGAATAAGTTTGCAGGTATTCTGTAGGTTATCATTCTCATTTTACCTCACTATTTAGCGTAGAAACTGAAAATCTCCTTAATGACAGCAAATTCTCACTTGATAGCAAAGAAACATGCCCTTCCCCTTGTGCTGACCAGGTCACACAAAGCAGGGCAAGGTGAGTAGCCATATTAAAATACTTTCTCTTCCCACAAATCCCTCAGGGGAAGGTCCTTACCACTGTGCCAATGAATTTCTTATGGTCGCCTCCATCATAAATACTCTGATTAAAATGTAAATTCAACCGACCTATCAGCTTCCCATTAAGAGGACTCTTTAAAAACACCATTAATCAGCTGAGAGATATGTAGTGAAATACCACTTATCAATTCTAACTGCTTATGACAGTTAACAAAGCTTTATATTTGCCCCAAACATGTGCTGATCTATCAATTATGCCAGGGTTCACTCTCACGCTAATTGTACATTTTCTTCTCTAATGCATTTTTGCCGTTATCTCATAGGCTAATGAAAGCCAGGAAATCAATACATATAAATTATACATGCAAAGAAGGACTGCTGTGAACATAAAGTTTCTAATTAATTGCACTTGATTAATTTATATCCTTTAATTATCTTGCTAAGCCACAAACAACATAAATATCCTTGCAATCTGGTTATTGCTATGTCAGTCATAAAAAAAAAGCAGACACAGTAAATCTGTGAAATCTAGCAAACCCCATTGCCAAAAAACATGGTATGGCATAACACATAAATATAACCAGACTTACTCAAGACACCTATGAATAATTTTAGTGTGACAAATCACCACTAAATATGTTGTATAGTTATTTGACTAAGGTTATAATGATGTTATAACTTTACACGTAGCATACAAGGTAAGCAAAATGCAGGCTTACCATGCAGGATCACGGAGGATGTTAGTTGTATTTGTGAAACAAATGTGTAATACAGATGTAAGCGCTATTGGTATCTGATTGGTTGGGGTCAGGGAGCAAATTATCAATATTCTATATTAAGGCATTACTGTTTCTCTGCATTTAAGATTACATGGTAATTTGTTTGTACAGTTATCTGAAAGCCAGAAATGTACACGATTCGGACATAATGATGATAGACCCAAGTCTAAGCTGAGATAGAAGAGAGCTACCATTCTGTCTAATCTAAAAGACAATTTGCCAAATATAAATTCTTCCATTACGTGAGTAGCTGTAACTGTAGATACTTTTTTTTTTCCTTTCAAATTTTGTCCACTTTAGTAAACCAACCATATGTCACTGCTCTGAAATCTAATCCTATCAGTCCACCAGGCTTGCTCTTTGTCCTACACAACAGCGTATTACTGAATATCTGTATCTACAACTTTCATAAACGTGTAAAAAGAAACTGTATCTGTCTACAGGGAGACTCAGACAGAGACCATCTGTCAGTGACTAAAGCTATTCTTTAAAAAAGAAAACATTCATCTGGGATTTGCCCTTTACAGAGTAAACCCACTTAACCTCACAATAAGATTAAGTGTTATTTGTTTCCATTAAACAAAAATGACCATGCTAATATGCGTTTAATAGTACTAACAATGAGAGAAAACATGAACTTCAAGAATTTTTAAATTCTTTAAAATCACAAAACTTGTAATTTCATGACAGCTATTTTATTATTAATAAATAACTTTCATTTTTCATTATAAGCTTTCTTTCCTGAAGCTGAGACTAAAAATGAAAAAAAAAAAAAATCAGGATAAATATTGAAACTAAGACAGCAGGCTCTTGAGTCCACCACACATTACAGATAGCAATGACTGTATATAAATTAAGTCCGAATAATGCATATAAAAACCCAATACCTTTTGAGCACTGATGATTTTCACCTGTGCCCTCAACATCTAGGCATTTACAAAGAAAGGTATTTAACTAGATTGATTGTATGAGCCTGGCTGGGTAGAGTTAGTGCAATGTAATGGAGATTGTGCTTCTCTGCAGCAGCACAAGTCACTGAAGCAGCCTTAAGCTATACTGAAAAATATCTTAATGTCTCTTCCTGGGCTGACAACTACAATAGTACTGTCATGTAAGACTCCCTCTTCTACTGTAGAAAAACACAGTAGGAGAAGCCTTTAAATGTAGGCAACCCCTTCCCTCCCAATTTTGTCTTTATGCCAAGTCACAGAGATGTTCAATAGTAAGAGAGAATATCCCAAAACATGAAGGGCTGAAGTGCAAAATCCCTCATAACGCTTATTTCTGGGTCCTTGCCTTTCCATTCTGCTTATAACTGCCTCTAAAATATCCTAGACAAGAACTGCAAAAGGTATCCTTCTCCCCTTACAAGAAGCCTGAGAACTCCCATAAAGCCAGTTTTCACTGCAGACATAATTCAAATCTTACTGGAACCAGTGGAAATATATATACCAGGTTCAGTTAACTTTGCATCCAGCTTCTTCATTAATGTATAGTGGCACTACGCAATCAATAAACGTTAGGACAAAGCAATCATGCAATCACTTTCTCAGTGAGAAATTCGTGTATACTCTAAATAAGAACAATTACATTGATAAGAAGAATCAGTATTACAAGTCAGTACAGCTAAAAAAGTTGTTCCTAAAACAGAAAATCTAGAAAAAAAACCAGCTGCTTCCCCTCAAACACTAAGTATACTAAGAACCAGAAGCAGAGGAAAAAATGGGCATGCAAATCTTCTCTTCTTATTCAAAGCTTGAATAGCCGATGCTTTACTTGAATATACTGTATCAAAGATCCAACACTGGGGGAAAACAAAGATCTTATAGTCTATACAAAGCATTATACTGAGACAGGTATTTTAAACTCTGTTTTAGCAGTTGTTAAATCTAAATGAAGAGGTATCATCAGTCATTTCAAAACTGGTAAAAACCTCCTTTGTATCGGACAGGTGGTAAGACCACAACTTTTTAAATAGTGAGATCAATCCTGTGACACTGTGCTGGCTTCTGCTGCTTCCCTGCCAAGGGAACAGATTCAGAGTGGCATTGCCCATTGTTTGTGTGCTGTCCTTAAAGCTATAGCTGGACAATGAACTTTGTGTTTTCATTACTTTACAGAAAGAACAGTGAAGAGTGAAATTGAGAAAGGCGTGAATTAACAAGGATCACGTTTAGCTACCACTGGAGTTCTGACATAAGACTTGCCACATGCCAGAAAGTTACAGCACAGAACACACCATGGTCACTACAAACTAACAGAAGGCACCAGGAAAAACTTTTATACATAAAAAAAAAATCAGTTCATCGAAGGAAAAACTTCCAAGTATATAAATGCCCCTAGAGTTCACTGGATTTGTCACTTCAGATACAAAGCACCTAGATAGAAGCAGAGTACTGAGGTTTGACTGCAATTACCTTATCTTTCCTATTTTTAGTGACAGGACCAGATTATTTTAAGTGCATTTTATAGAAAACCCTTCTTTACTGAAATACAAAGACTGTAATAAAGACAATACAATGTTTTGAAACTGTTTTAAATCCTTCACTCAGCTTTGCTTCTACAGATTTAACATGTAGGGGTTCTAATCTTACTGCTACTAATTAGAGCTTTAGTGTAATTGTGCCAACAGGGTGCTTGGCATAATAATTACTATTGAGAGATTCTGGTGGAGCAGTAACATGCCCACATAATACAGATATGTCTAATATTATACAGCAGTCACCTTTGTATGTTGACTCTTAAGTTCGATTTTAACCAAGTAAGGGGTTATTTTGCCTTTATTATAAAGCTCAAAAGGCATATACATATGTATGATTTAGGTATTCATTTTTTCCTCTTTGATTCTTTTGAATATTAATTAGGTAGACGAAAACTAGTAGGCACATTTTATTCCACATCCTTCATAATTTTGTCTGGTTTGGCAAGGGAAACTGAACAAAAGTGCTTATGTTGCCAGATAATACTCCTAATGTAATATTAAACTTTCTTAGGATAATGTCCTTAGCTGCAAAGTTTACCGTAATATACAATAAACTGAACTAAAAACAGAGGATGAGTAAGACTCAAAAATATGCATTTAGAAAGTGCCTGTGCTGCATTCTGTTACAGTCGTACAGATTTTGAAACAAATCTTTATGAAACTATTTGAAGAAATCTATTCAGTGAAATACATAAGACTTAAACCTAAGGGACAATGAAGGAACGCTATCAAAGATACAGAAAAGCATTTCTGATCACTTAGCAACGTTTACTATCTTACTGTCTAACAGGTTTCAGATAATGAAACTTTGTTAATGATGTAAATCTACAGTGAAAGAACACTTACCAGCACAGAGAGGGTTTTTTTTTTGGTTTGTGTTTTTTTACCTCTAGAAATATTAGCTTCAGCCATACAATAATTTAAAACAAAAAAAACCCCCCAACTTAATTATAGAAATATATTAAGAAGGACTTAGAAGCCATTTAAATGCACAAACCCTGTACAAAGTCGTAAAATAAAAAATGACAGGCCTTTTCAGTCTAACTGTAGAATCTTCTTTAAAAAAAAAAAAGTGCACTCTGTAAAAGAAAATGTACAGCATGGAGCCTGAACCAGAGCTGCATCTAGAACAGCCAGGCTTGTTTTTACTGCCCCTTAGTGCTTCCCTTTTAAAGTGACAGGAAACCAATTGCTGATTACAAATCAATAGGTTAGCATGCATCAGACAGCAAATTCAGTTGTTGATACTAGACCATAGATAGAGGAGGGTATCACAAAAGACCAGCTGTTGGCATTTTGATGCATACAAAAACCAGTAAATAGTATTGCTTTTCTGCAACTTCATATTTTAAAGAAAGAAATCTTGCAGAGTAAGTCACATGTGGCCTATTTATAATTTGTGGGTCACTGTCAGAATAAAAATAGCAACAAATATATCATATACATAAAGTGGATCAGTTTAAGTCCCAAAAACAAGAACCACTGAAATGTGCTGTATTAGTTAATATAATGGAAACAAATGTATGTATGCCGCTGTCACACAAAATACCTTTTGATGAAGCCTCTCTTTTCTTTAAGCTTTTAAGATAATCTTAAAGAAATCATCAAACTATAAAAAGAAATCAATAAAACAGAAAAGGTTCCCATCACCCCTAAAAAAATCCATAACTTTTGCATTTTAATAGAGACACTACAAGACTATACCAGTCATTTTCTTTCTGATGTGTTCCTTTGATTTCACTCTTATCTCACAGGACTCTTGACTTTCCTGAGAAAGGGATTATTGAATTGTATGTCTCCCTCAGATGCTCTTGATCATTCAAGTAGTCTGTACTTAAGAACATTACAGAGTCTGCTCAGCTGCTGGCTCCTTGGGAACTCATCAGGGACTGTCATCTTAATATTAATTGGGTTTTGTGCAGGAATCCGAGTCCCACAATGAGAGGGTTTCAAGAGAGAAGATTATGCCCAAAGCCAGATATAAAGACAAACATATTTAGCACAACAATTATGATAATTGCAGAAACACTCTGAGAAATAAGTAAATCTGATTAAGGGCACTTCTACATGATCAAATATTAATCTGATGTCTTCACTCTAACCTGGTTTGAACATAAGAGGCTTCTTATGGTTTTATGTATTAACAGATTTGTAGAAGCTGAACTCATAGTACCTAATAATATGGTACATCCAAGTCAATACAGTAAAAGGATCTTTACGGAATGTAATCCACTTAAATTAAAAATAGACACAGATTGAATCATAAAGCTTAAATTAAAATTGACATACAGTCAATCAATAAAACATTTTATAAAAAGTCTTGTATAAACTACCATAATATTTTTCAATCTCATAGCACAAAAACTTGTGTGTATTTCTTTTTATTGAATAAAGATTGTCTCACTTCAGAAGAAATAATCAAAAATACTACTCGGACAAATACTTAAAAGTTTACTCACATATTATCCAGCAAATCAAGTACACCTGTACTTGCAGATGTGAAATTCATTTCTCTTCAAAAGTATGTGTATTAGGTATAAAGAACTGAAGTATCTGATTAAACCATTTAATCTTTAAAATTGCCATATTTTAAGAACTGTGGGCCAATACTTTATATTTGAGTGCTGAGCAATAAGACAGTGGCAGCAAAATAGAAGAAGTGTTTTCAGCACTGATTTCTCTACATATGAGTGCATGCACATACTTATGTATAAATATATACATCTATAGACCCCTCTATCAAAAATCCATACAAAATCATGTTTGATATTCTGTACACATTATATTTAATACTATCATGACAAGCATTTTTCCGTTTGTTATGCAGAGGTCAGTTTTGAATAAATCTTAAGCTAATATATACAGTATGCATAACTTTTAAACATAAATTTGCAGAGGTAGAAGCAATGCCTGAGAGTATCTACACTATATTTGCATAATCATTTAACTCAGATGAAAGCTTCCATGTATAGCTAAGTTTCCAGAGCTGAACATAAAGCATCTGAAAACCATTACAGTAATATATGCACAGAAGCCTATAAAAAAGGACAATATATCAAAAATTAAAATACAAAAATGAATTATTTCAACCTGAGAAAGAAACACACGCACAGAGATGTCTATCTACCCATCTTTATTTGGAAGTTAACCAATTATAGACCTCATGTGAAAGGTAAATCTTGCCAGCATGGCTTACCTCCCATAGTAATTAGGCTTGTGTTTCTGCTTTATTAACTCTGATACAACAGTGTCCTGCCCTCTGTCACCAGGGGTACTAATAGATGATAATCACTGCGATTTGGAAACCATACAAATTAAATGATGAAGTGAGATGAAGTGTAGTAATGCAATGAGATCAAGGACAAGCAACTTAGTCATTTCAGGACTAATTTTCAGGATATTAAATAGAAAATGAAGAAATTAGATCACAGTTTATCACAAAAAAATCATCGTTCACTTTTACAAGTTAATTATACATATTCCTGAAATATTAATGTTTTAAAGATTATACTAAAAATTTAGCCTTATGCAAGATAGTTCACTTTCCCCTAAAGGAAATACTAGAAATAGATCTCTTATTTATAAATGCTATGAAATCTTTACAAGATTTAACACTCCCTGTGGACAATTTTAATTTAATGTGGACAGCAAGTATATTTTTCCAGTCCAGTGATAGCAGGCCCATATTAGTATGATGCAAATACATTTTTATCTGCATTGCTACAGTATTGGTGATGTGATATTGATTCTTAGCTCCTAACTACAATTTTTCACCCATTAATCTTACAGCACTAATACTGCAAACCTAGTGTTAATTTTTTAAAATCAAGTGCTTAATTATACAGAAACATAACTGAGACAAAAAAAGTAACTTAACTATGAATAGCTGTCAGACTTCCTTCTTTTAGAAGTTCTTAAACTGTTAAGCCTTGTGATGAATATCACAGTCTTACAGTAATTTCAAAAAGAGGCTTCAAATTCTGAAATGTCTGTTTATATGATAGATTTTCTTTAAAAAAATATTAGCTTCATAAGACAGCTAAAGCACTGACATGAAGATACTGTGTGATCACTGTCACTGTGCTTAAGTCTTTTCAAATCCATACTTATCTTTGATAACTTATAAGTAATACATTCTTCTTATCACATATATTCTCTTAATTTAGTTTCAGTCTTGTATGTTTCAATGTAAATCTAAGATTCTCACATTTTTAGCAGGTAGAAATACATCTGAGTATATTCATTGAAAGCCAAATAAGTTTCAGTATAAGCTAACATTTTTTTTTAAATTATTAGTGAATTTTTTTTCCAAATAGCTTTTTTAAAAATAATTAGTAAACAGGTGAATGCAGTTGCTTAAATGTATTCTCCTGTTATCTAAAAAAACCTCTGGTTCTTGGGAAAACAATCCATGTTATTCAAATCAAAGCTCCATTTTCCTAGTAGTTTTCTAAACCAATCTATACACCTACAAACAGCTCATCCTCATATGAATACCTTTGAATTCTGTTAGATATAGTTTTCAATAACCAGAGTACTCAGCAGAAAAATAATTCTGCCTGGGCCTATATCATGCACTTTTCCACTCTGCATTCTGTTTCAAACTATGCAAGTACAGCACAAATTTAAACATCACATATAATCAAAAAATACAAAAATACCATTTGTAACGTGATCATTTTTATTGATATAAAAATATTATTTCATTCTTTAAAGTGTCAAGATAAAAGGCAATATTTCTGAACAAAAATGGAATTCTACATGTGAAAACTATTTAAAATTATATCAAAACTTCTAACAGTGTAGGTCTGCTCTCTACTGATCTTACTATCTACAAGGGGTGTATTGTGCCACAAAATGTGTACAGTCTAAATAACACAATTCCATCTCATACTTAAAAGTTTCAAACCCTCTGATTTCAAAAAAGCATCCCAAAATTTATAGTTTCCATCTTCCAAGGGGAAAGGCTTAACAGAAAAAAGAGGTACAGATACTTTGCTAATAATCATCCAACTAGCTACTTTCTGTTCTGAGGAATTGTTTTCTCCAGTTAACATGTTTACATTCATTTAATTCTAGATGCAGATTATGGCAATTAGATATTTATCCTCCTTAATGTATACTGGTTTTATTTATGTTGAACTTGAATCCATTATCAGAAACAAAGCTGCATACATATAATCCTAACCAATTGCTGGAGATGCACACAGAATACTGCTTGTTTACTTTGGGTAGACTAATCTTATGGCATACATTAAAAATGTTGTACTTGTCACTGACTAATACAACAAACTGAAACCTTGGAACAATCTTATTTACAATTCAAGTGCTCCACATTTGATTCTTCCATCAGAATTTTCACTTAACCCTTTTGTTAAATCCCTGAATCTCAGAACAATGTACAGCTACACTGCAACTTAAAACTAAATACAAGATCATTTCATTTGTTATGCACAGTTTTTATCTAAAAGGTACATCCAGAGTGCATTACCTCACTGTATACTTTTGAGGCCCTCAGTTAGTAGGAAGTATATAATTGAATATTTCAACTGTTTTGTACTATTCACACAGCTAGGGTTGTTGTTGAAAGAAAAAAAACACAAACTTTCCCTCATCTGTATTCCATAAATAAAAGGCTTAGCTGCTGTTCTTACAGTTCCCAGAATTTCATTCTCTTCTAAACAATTTTAGGTCTTAATATGAAAGTTTTATCATTTATTCTGTCAGAAAACTCAAACCTTTACTAAGTGACATGAACAGTTACAGTTGGTTTAACTGTGGTTGGGTACCCCTGATTCCATCGGAAAAAAACAAACCAATATATGGCATATGTTAACATCTAAAGACTGCAAACTTACCCAGTAAAATAGTTCCCCAGACTTAAAGGAAATCACTACTTAATTCCACAAACATTTGTTTCAGCTCAGGAATTGCACTAGAAACTTTAAGTAGTTTTCTGGTTCAAAAATGACTCCTGTTGGTATGTGGAGCCATAAGATGCTGCACAGCACCATCTGCTGGCTTGAACAATGGCCATGGAGACGACAGCTCCAATTATTCAGTGTGTTCGCCGAAATCTAAAAAGCCGACATTCCACTCACCTCAGTTCCACGGGGTCTGTACGATTCAGCATAGATTCACTGAACAATCTGAAAGAGAATGAGAGATAGAGAGAGAGAGACCGAATCAGATGTGTACGTCAAGACATCTGAAAATCATACAGAGATGAAATCTGACCAGGAAGGCCTTAATCGAAACAAAAAAAGAAAGCTGAATTTCCTTTGTCCTTCATTTTAAACTGTTTCATGGACATTATTTTCTTGCTTCGATCTATACATCTCTTTTGAAAGGAAATTTAGAAGGCTGTTGGATGACGAAGGAATTGTTTTCTTAAGCAAGAACGTCACAACAGTTTCTACCCCAGATTAATCCTTACTTAATAAATGCTGATTTTAGAAAAAGTTATTTTACTTTATTTTAATGAATAAAGACATTAAAAACTCTATAAACATAACTGATCAAGAACATACTTTGATTTTTGTCCAGGCTTCATATATGGAAGAAATTAAAAAGAAGTGGTATTTGGAAGTCTGTGACTACAAGAGTATGAAAGCTAAAACAGCCTTAGGAATATTTGCAGAGAAATTGCTGGTGAGCAAGTCAGGAAGCTGTTTAAATTTATGATTTAATCCTTTATTGCTATTTAAAATGAAAATACAGCAACCTCACTTTAGCTGGAATTATTTGCCACATCAACACAAAAAAAAAATTCCACCCCCCAAGCTGAGACTATCCAGACCCGGGAACTGTTAACCTTTGCTTTCTATGCAGTTTTCCTATGCGCAGTAGCCATAGACCCAAGGTAAAAATTAATGACAAATTCTGCTGCATTAGCAGAGCTGCTTGTAGAGGCACCACCCTCACGCTGTAGGAGCTCAACCAACAGGACTGGGTCTGACAGTCCTTCCCCAGTGCCACCGCTCCAACTGGGGCAGAAGAACTCTGGAGATGGGAAACTCCCATTCTGCTCACACCTCCGACTGCTCCCTGGAAATTAATTTGTTTACTTGATGCCTGTTTCATGAGGTGCGTAGAGGCCTTAGCTGGTCCACGTGCATACCAAAAATATCACACATTTAGTGCCCACTGTGAGGTCCTGGCCACAGTGTGCTCTGTGACAGCTTGATGATAAACAGCTGGCCTGCTTGGAGAACACGCAGAGCGCACAGGGCAACACGAGCAGAAACAGGTAAGCAACGTGAGCAGAACTCGCATTGCAGAATAATTGGACAGGCTACTTTAAAAATCCTATTGCTGAGCTGTCCAAGCTGAGTGTGGTTAGAACTCAGTTCAACGTCTGGTGAATTGAGTATGCTTTGAACAATTTCAGCAAGAGCTAACCTGCATCTTTAAGGCAAAAATTAAGTCAGAAGAATCCCTCTCCCACTTCCCCCCAATAACTCATAGTCAAATGTCCTTGTCACATCTCAAATAACTTCAATTAGTAGATTTAGTACTTCATAGTTAAGCCAGTATAACATTTGAGATTCAAAAAAAGAAAGGCTTCAGAATTGTCTGATTTTCCACTCAGTAAACTAGGAATCAAACCAGTGTGCCTGCCATCTCCTGCAGCCAAAGACTCTACCAAGCTCTGCAAATCCAGAGGACAATGCATCACTGCTTGTCTATACCACTGAGCTGTAGATACAGAGACATAAAATAATCCTGGGTAGCACTGGTATAAATAGGAAAAAATCAAGGTGGTCAAGAAGAAGCCTTGAGCAGAGCAGAGATTCCTCTGGCAGCAGTACCATGTGTCACAACTCTCAAAATCAAAATACAAAATACCTTTAGTTTAGAATACTTTCTACCCTACAAGTGTTTTTGTAAAGTTTTATTTGGTATTATTCATCACACAACATGGTTCTATTTAAAATTATAACAGAAAACTGTTGCTAAACTTCAGCAAGTGAGTAGTTGGCATGGAATAAGCATAATTTTATTTGTCACTGTAGTGATATTCAATCTCCTCAGTGTGATGTCACGTGAAAGTCTCTGGCATTAGTTTAAAGATTACAGTAGTTGATAAACAACAAAAAACAACAAACAAAAGCAAGGATGAGAAAAATGATCCAAAGTGGTATCTCCAGCTGAAGTATATTACCTACTTTTCACAGCCTAAAGCTGAACTTTTTATTTTGATAAACAAAATCACAGAATCACAGAGTATTAGGAG
>NW_010175230.1:0-5943 GCF_000695765.1 Mesitornis unicolor
TAGCAAATGACAGGACAAGGGGCAATGGGTATAAGTTGGAACATAGGAGGTTCAAACTGAACATGAGGAAAAATTTCTTTACTGTGGGGGTGACAGAGCAGGCTGCCCAGAGACGTTTTGAAGTCTCCTTCTCTGGAGACATTTAAAACCCACCTGGACGCATTCCTGAACAACCTAGTCTAGGTGATCCTGCTCTGGCAGGAGGTTGGACTGGATGATCTTTTGAGGTCCCTTCCAACTCCTAATATTCTGTGTAATTCTGTGTAATACATCGCTATTCCCTGTTACTCAATACTTCATCTCCTTGCCATGGTAAGTCTAGTTTAAAGCTGTCTGTATGAGCCTGGCCAACTTTGTGAAGACACTCTTGCCTCACTAGTACGCTACTGCTTCCTACGTTTTTGAAGCACAGTGCTTCAGGATATAAATCATTATGTCCTTTATTTGCTTTTATAGCACAATGTTAAAATGTTCTAAATACATTTTCCCTATGCACTGATAAAAATGAACTTCACAGAACATTTATTCTACTTGCCAGATGGCCAGTTGCATCCATCTATAAAAGACATGAACTCCTTTATCTAGAGAAGTTTTGCTGACTAGTTTTAAACACATAGATCCATCTGTCTTCTTGTAGTTCTTACTGTTTGGTTTTCTATATTGAACAGTAGAGGAAAGATGCACGTTTGAGTAGATTCTATAAAACTTAAACAGGTTTGAACAGATCCCACTGCAGCTTACTTTTAGTTTGATTTACATGAATAAAAGATCTGTATGGAAAAATTATACACCATTTAATTTACAAGCTCAAAATATCCTCTTAATGTATGTATTGGGTTTTCTCTGAGGGGATTTTGGCTTTGTCTTTGGTAATGGGGGAAGGGCTAGGGTTAGAAGCTATCTGAAAAGCTCCCCCTTTGCCTTTGTCAGACCCACCTCTGACCAGGGCCAAGCCAATCAGCACCCCTGCAAATTCATGTATTTAAGGGGGGTGCAGGGCATGCTTCTCTCTCTCTCTCTCTGGCACTGGCCCTGACCAGTGCAGCCCCAGGGGCAGGTGGCATGGCCCCAGCCTTGCCTGGCTGGGCTGGGCCGGCCCCGACCACAACTTAAGCTTAAGCCCCACTGCAGCTTCATCCCGAAAAAAAAAAGAGAGAGAGAGCCGGGATCTCCATAACCATCAGAAGAGACCTGCAGCGGAGAAAGGAGTGGGGCCTGAGGAGAACAACTTTGAAAAACACCAAGGTCGGTTTGAAGGAAAGAAAAGAGAGGCAGGAGGAGGAGGATGCAGAACCCAGGTTTCCCCTTTGCAACCCGTGGCAAGAGCCGGGTCGACACTGGGCTGAGGGTTTTTTTTCCCTACTCCTGAGAAAGCACGTGGCGTGGCGAGAAGACTGGCTGCAAACTCCCACTCCCAACCCCCTGTGCCTCAAGACAAAGGGGGAGGGGGAAGGTGAAGGAACCGGGAACAAAAGTTGAGCCCAGGAAGAAGGGAGGGGTGGGGGGAAGGTGTTTTGATTTTTAAGATCTGGTTGTATCTCCCATTGTTCTACTCTGATGTTGGTAACAAATTAAAATTGTTTTGGTTTTATTCCTTATGATGAGTCTGTCTTTTGCCTGTGACCTTTTTAAGCGTTGAGAAGCCCTCCCAGCCCTTATTTTGACTAGCCCTTTTTTGGGGCATTGTGGTGCTCAGTTATGCACTGGGCCTAAACCACAACAGAATCTTGGGCGTCAATTATCCTGTCTCCGTTTAAGGCTCAGGGAGCAGGGTTTTCTCTCTATTGTCCCCTACCCTCCCAGGGGGAGGACTAAAAAGAAAGTGAATAGAGAAAAAGATGCTTCACACAAGGTTGGAAGTTAAGACTGTAACAAGTTTAATGAAAAACAACAGGGGAAAGGAAAAGGGAATTAATAAGGGACACAAAGGATATTTAATTATATACAAAACCTGGTCCCAGTAGTCTCGAGTGAAAGTGTCCAACAAGCGCCTTGTAGCCTCTGTGACTGCTGTGACTCGTCACCAGGGACCGCAGTGCTTCCAGGAAGCGGGTGGTGATGGATGCTACTGAGCCCCTGGAGGTAGCCCCAGCCATCCCCAAGATACAACAGGAAACAGCCCAGGAAACCAGGAAAAGCCGCGACAACCTCAGGCCTCCTCGGTTTTTTATAGACTATGGCCAGAAAGGGGAGGGAACAGTACTGATCTCGGACCCCCCAGGGTCCTACAGACACCACCTGTCCTTCCCTTTCAGGCTGTTAACCCTTAAACCGTAACAATTTATATCAATATACTGCTAGAAAGCAACATAAGGCCAAGTATATATATGGATGGAGAACAAGTCTAAGCATAGCCAGGTGCTCTACTCTCACACTATTCTGTTTATTAGCAGACTGACATCAAAACTTAATATATTGACAGTGAAGCAGAAGTGTTTTGGCCACTACACATTACAAAAAGTTAAATGCTAAAAAATGACCATTGCAGAAAATACCTTGTGGCAAATACTAGCAAATGAACTATTTCTTTTTGACTAATAATTAATTTTCTCTCAGTTATTTAAGCATTTAGTTAAAAAAGGCTTTCCTAATTTTAACAAAACATCTTTTTCACATATTTTCTGTTAAGTGTGTTTCGTTAGTCTCTGTCATGCACAGTAGTACTATAATTAGGATATTTTACATAGCGTGGCTGAAATGTTGATCAACAGCATTTGACAAAAAAGCACTAGGGAAGTTTTCAAGGTTTCATAGAACATTTAATTTGATTTTTTTCTCTCTCTTTTCGTGCATGAAAGTGGATCCCATTAGATGAAGTATTCATAACTGGTGAGAAGAATATTCAATCAGTTGAATAATTTTAATCTTAATCAATGTATATATTCATTTTTTATTTGAATAGAAAGTAATTTTAGCCTCACTGAACACTGACATGTAGATATTAAAAAAGTATTTTCTATTCAGGTGTTTTACCATAAATACAAATAATACATCAAATTTCTTCTAACTATGCATTTTTACCTTCCTTGAATTGTTGGAATTTACTTAGTACACAAGTTAAAGCCAATGCTCTGTGCCTTCAAAGCAAATCTTCTAATGGCATCACATATAGGCTCCTCTTCTGCAACAATGCTGATTATTTATGTTCCATATCTCATCTCCATGTTTTTTTAAATTAACAAATGTTTTGTTAGATGATCTGAGAAAAAAAACCCAGATCCTGAGGATTCAACATTGTTAAAGATCCTATGGCATCTTCTGATACTTTTCGAAACCTATTCTGTTTCACATTGTTATGGGTTAACTCCAGTAGGTAGCTAAGCACCACATAGCTACTTGCTCACTCTCTTCCAGACTGGTCTCCAGTGGGATGGAGGAGGGGAAAAGGAAGAGTAAAAGCAAGAAAACTCATGGGTCAGGATAAAAATAATTTAAAAGATAAAGGAAAAGTGGAAGAAGAAAAAAGAGAAGACAAAACAATACAAGTGATGCAAACACAATCACTTACCACCTCCCATAGGTAGGCTGATGCCCAGCCACTTCCGATATGGAAGATAGCTAACCTCCCTAAGCAACATTTTCCTGCATTTTCATACTAAATAAGTTATAATATGGCATGTAATATCTCTTTTGATTAATTTGGGACATCTGCATGGTTGTGGTCCCTCCCAATCTGTTCGCTTCAGGGGCAGAGTGAGAAACAGATGGTTGTTTAGCAAAAGCTAAAACATTGGTGTGTTATCAGCATTGTCTATCTAAAACACAGCACCCTATGAGCTTCTATCAAGAAAATTTAACTCCGTCGTATTCGAATCCACACACATGTGGATTACATTCTAAATAAAAGTTAGATCCTCTTTCAGTACCAGTAAGTTGTGACAACTTACAGTAAACATTTTTGCCTGAACAAGACCTAAAAGTCTTAAATATTAGGTATTCTACAGGGAAGAGAGAAATTACAGCATTTATAAGGTCATGTCTAACTATACTCCTTTGACAGCCAGCCTCCCAAACCAAAACAAAAAAAACCCCCATATTCTGGCTAATGCAGGTATAAGTTTAATGGTCTGATGCCCAGATCATATCCTGCAATTTTAAGTCACAGTTGCATTAATTGGTCGACCTGAGTTGAGGTTGAAAATGTTAATAAGCCTCCTTTTTGAAGGCTTGTTAATGCACATAGCTGAAAGTCATGGAAGCAAGCATGGAAAGTTAATGCATCCTGGCTGAACAGCAGACACTTTCTGTGAATATCCACAAATGTCCAGTATTTCATGTTTGACAATGTCATTGTTGAGTGTCAACCAGATGGAATTCTTTTGTTGGTTGGATCCAGATGGATACGGTCACACAGCAGTATAGGGAGGGAGTTTCATGTCTGTGAGATGATTGTAGAAATGAAACAGACCCTCTGTGTCCTACTGTGTCCTCACAGTCCTCAGATAAAACAATCCTTTTTGAAAACTTACCAAGATACATCTTAAAAGCAGTTTTCTTTGCACTATTAAAGTGAATAAAAATCTGCCCCAGAAACACATTTCTCTAATAGTTAAAAGTCTTCTAATTTTCATCCAGTTATAATTCTTGTTTCATAAATTAAGTCATTGGTCTATAATTTAAGTATTTTTCTAACTTTTTCATGTTTACACTGATATGTTCATCAGGAACAATCAGATTCATCCTTTCTCCTATCTACAAAAGAAAAAAGAGAAATCAATAGATATCTGTTTTAATTTGGTAGTCATTTTGGTGGCACTTTCCTACATTTATTCATTTGTCAAGTACTTCTATGGTATATTTTCTGAAGTCAGATCATGAAGAGAATGCAAACACAGAACATAATTTTGTATGATATTTCAAGGCAAGTTCTGCAAAGGGAATGACTCAGTGGTTCTTATGTCATCCTGATTCCCTTGGAAGACCTTTCATGTTATACTGTAACAGTGCGATTTTTCTTATTAATTTTCACTTTTCCAACATTGGTCAACTCTCTGGTGACTGCTATAGTGCCTTTGTGGACAAAACTGACAGCCAGCCACAGGCATTTTCCAAAATTATTAGACTTGGGAGGCTTAAGTCAGTTTAGGGCATGCATGAGAAAAGAACAACTTCTTCTAGGAAACAGAGTAGGTTTTTGATTAATACTAAAATATTGCCTACAGGCAAAGAAGATCAAGTTGGTTCTGATTTATAATAATTATGCCAAAGGGTCAAAGAGTACAACTTTTTGTCCTAGCCTTGAGGTAGATTTACCACAGCATTGAAAATCATAGATGCCTCAAAACAGGTAATACAATAGATATTTTCGTGGCATTTACATAAGTACCCATAAACCAATATGTTCTACTATTATTATCCAGATGACAGGTAAATGGGAGCTTATATAAAGATATCACCAGAAATTGGCATTGCTGTTTTGACCAGCAATGAATAGAATATCTGAAAGCAGTTAGAATAGCTGAAGAGATAATTTGGTTTTGCACACAGCAATACTGTATAGCAAAATTCCATTGACCCCCACCTTTAGCATAGTGAAGTTAGCCAGAAGAAAGTACATTAAAGTGGTCTTGCACAAGGACCACGTAGACAGGAATTTACAGATATAAGGAATAATAAATTATGGATAAGTTATTTATAATCATGGAATCCCAAAGATACTTTCTCTAAAGCAAATTTTCTAGTAGCACTTTCTGCTAATGGAAGTGCTCAAATCACCAATAGCTATGTCAGTCAGAATTGCTCAATAAAAACTTCTTGGCTTTTAAAAAAATCAGATTATATATCTATATAACAAAATTTATATTTCGTTTCAGCAATAACCCTGAAGAGTATTTAATACTTCTAAAAGCAAAGACTTTACTATCTGCAGGATTATCTTTATCACACTTTTGAAACAGCTAAACAAGGCTGTTAACTTCCAATAAATAAATAAATTATAATTAA
>NW_010175231.1:0-5454 GCF_000695765.1 Mesitornis unicolor
AGTAACTCTGCCTTCTCTGTATCTTCTGTCTACATTGATGTCTGTCCAGGGCAAGCCCCATACATCTCTTACTCCATGCTTTGTTCCTTTTTCCACTAACAGGAAAGGAGACAAAAAGCAGTTTCATAGTTAAGGAATAAGACTAGAATTTGTGAAAGGTGGATTCAATTTTCGACTCTTTTCTGACCTTGAGGAAGACATACAATGATTGAAGCATATGATCTGTCAAAGCTAAACCATCAAGGCTCCTTATCAGCTGGAGTTGCATAGGCTGAGTTGTACCCTGGTCAGCTGTTGTCTTGACTTGTTGAACCTGTTTTCCATGTGGATAGTTACATCCCCTTAGTGAACACCTTTTGTCTTGTCTACTGAGTTTGCTCTCTTTAGGTAGAGCTCTGTCTCATACTATGTTGTATCTGCATGGCCAGCCACAGTGATACCATTTCAGCTGAGAACTTGGAAGTTTATTGTACAACTGTTAGTTGTAAAAATGTATTTTTTGCATCAGTGACTAGAACAAGCTATTCTGTTTCAGGAATGCAAAATTTGGATGCAAGCAATGAGCTTATTCTATGATACGCTTCCAAGATGATTGTCTGTGGGTGGTGGAGCAGGACTGTTCACTCAGTTATACTGGAGGATGGAAAGTGCTGATGTGGATTGCTACCATTATGGGAAGAAATTTGAGCTTTAGGTGCAAGTTGCAAATATATATGTGTATTTATGAAAGCAGTCCAGCTCTAGCTTTTGTAAAGGTAGCCATGTCAGTGTTGTAAATGGCAATGTAAATGCATCTCCACAGGTATATGAAATTACCTGTTTCTTTTTCACATATTCTCACCTGCTGTTGCAGACAAACTTATGTTATCTGAAGGAATTGCTCTATTTTGCATTTGCTGCAATATTTTCAATTAGAATCTGGAATAGCCAGTTTGAAAACCTAAAACTGAAAATTGTAAATTATTTTCTGAATTACCAGAGGGTTATTTGTTTGTCTTTCTCTGATATATTATAAGCTGCAAATCCATTATATAGCATTGTAAATCCACCAAAGAGCAGGCTAATTAAAACACTGTTGTATATTCCACAATGCAAAGCAAGTTTTAATGCAGAGGAGTGCACATCTGTTTTTGAACTGGTTGTATTTCAGGTGGGCTTTACAAGCTTCTTTGGTGTCACACTTTTCTTCTTACCAAGGTACTGTCTTTAAACACAAAAGTATTTTTGAGAACTACACACCGTTTGGAAATACTAAGAGAAGACACTGTAATAGCAGTTTCCAGGAATAGCTTGCTGCAGACATAGTGTGGTTTTGAAGGAAGGACACCACTAAATTGATCACAGAACCAAGAATCATAGACTCATTATGGTTAGAAAAGACCTTTAAGATAATCAAGTCCAACTGTTATCACACTCTACTATGGCCACTTCTAAACCATGCCCTTAAGCACCCTATCTTGGCAGCTTTTAAATACACCCAAGGATGGTGATTAATGGGTGCCCTGTAAAATGTATACAACATGTAAAATGGTCTTAGTGATCAGCTGACTTTCAGAGTAAAAAATATCTAAATATGGTCCATAAGCTTTCCCTAAAAATAATCTGTAGGGTCATTGTTTGTGTTTATCTTTCAGATGTATATTTTTTTGAAAAATTAGTTCGAAGTTGGCATAGGTATCAAAAAAAAAAAAAAGATGAGCCATGTCATTTGAGCAAGAAGAAATTACGTGTTTTTCCACTGAACAGGACACATTCAAGTGTTTTCTCTGTGTGTCCTTACTTGTATGCTGACACTTGATCAACTTGGTCTTTTTTGTGATTCAGGTAATGTCCACTGTTAATGTCTTATTGTCCTGTTGTGCGCCTGGAGCATCTCTAATTTGGGATTCATCCTCCTCCTCTGGCTGTCCTGGTATGCATGTGTCGGTCTCTCTACTTATGGCTCTTAAAGGCAGCAAACTCCCTTCACCTTTCTTTCCCTGTTCCATCTGTACAGGTAGCAGAGATGTAGAGATACAAAACATATCGTATTTGTATTCCTTTATTTGTTACCTCATAGGGATGTCTTTCCACTGAAGTCCACGTGTTTGCAGCATTGTATTCTTAAAGTATCTGAAGGGATTGAGTTTGAATGAGCTTTCAAAAGTTCATGTACTTCACAGTTTATATAAAGTAGTTCAGACTCTGCATCTAGAAGTCTCATTAAAATAATGAAAATTTTTATGGTATTCCATGTCAGCCCAAGCAGTGTAAAAGTAGGGTCTTTTTAAAGTTATCCAACAATTGTAAGTCTTAAATGTTAAGCATGAATTCACATTTTAGGAAGATTTGGATTGTTTATTATGCTGGCTGGATTAGTCAAATCCTATTTAAAATACTCATAGGAAGAAATGTCAGCATTCACTGTAGAACTTTAGCTTTAGGAATATCTTCTGAGCAAATGAGGTCAGATTAGTAGTGCACTTTAGAAGTGAAGAATAATGCCATGGTTAAAGCACTTGACTTGCACTTGAGAGATTCCCATGGTTTTTTGTCGTTTCCCCAAATTCTTCTTCACTCGTCCTGTTTTATTATGTGAATAACAGTCAGCAGCATTGGCTCCATCAGTATCTTCAGAATATTATTTTGCAATTATTAGGATTTATAAGGAAACATGGAAAAGCTGGGGCATCCTGAACACATGAGCAGTATCCAGAGCTTCTAAACAAACAAACAAAAGCCCCTGCCTTGAGCTTTTCCATGTCACTCTGAGGCACATTCAGAATGTTCTGTTCCCTCAGTGATATGATCTGTAATATGTAACTAACGTTGTATTGCCAGATTTTGACAAGGTGATGACAGCATATATATAAAATGTTTTAGTGTGGCAGTGGGAATACTTCCTAGACTGTTCATACACATATTTACTTACATAGTCACGTGCAACTGCATACTTTTGCTATTTTGTTCCCCCAACAGTATTCAGAGAGACAATTTACTTGCACCTTTATGGAAACAGAATATTGCTTCTACTTCAACAACTGATTGAAAATAATTATTTTAAGAGTTTCTCCATTTCTGAATAAAAGTTTATTACAGGACCGTGGCTGACCTACTACTAATATCAAAAGTTAGGGTAGTTATATTAACAGGAAAAAAAACCTTACGCTTTTCCTTTTTACTGAAGACAAAGAAAAATTATATTGGTGGGCATTAGTTATTTTTTATAACCTAATGAAAACTTCCTTGTAAGATGATTTATTTTTTTTTAATAATGCTGTGCTGTTTAAAAATGATGCCTCAACTCAGACTGAGACTTCAATACTTTGGCTGTATGGATATCTGCTGTCCAAATTGGTAATGTTAAGACTGTTGTTATTGTAGAAGGTAAACAATTCTTTCTGGTTATTAATGTTTATTTTTCCCGCATACCAAGTATTTTTCCTTCTGTTCCAATATGCATATGTAGCTGTTCTTCTGTGGGTAATTCTGTATTTGTTTGTATAATCCTACAGTGTTTTCGTATAGATTAAGGAATTAAATTGTCTTCCAATTTTCCTTTTCCTTATTCATTGTAACTACATAGAACAATGATTAAGTCAAGAAGGAAGAAAACGTAGCATGCTGATTATTCTTTAAATCCATAGCTGCCTATTAAAAGGGACAGTCAGCTATAAACTCTGTTTATCAGTTAAACATAGTGTTTATTTTTGGAAGGGGTGTGTTTGTATGTAATATTAGCAGTTAGGTACTGCATGCGCAGGTAACTTGGCCTTCCGTATGTAAAAATTGTTCTTTTCGTGAACCCTATTGCCTTTAGTGATGTTTTGCTGATATTCCTGAACTAGACCTAGTGCAATATCCAGTCAGGAAGCAAGTATTTTGGTTTCTGGACCACAGCAGTTGTTAGAACACCCCACAAGACTTTGTGTCAGCTTTGCCCATTGACTTTGAATGGAAAAAAAGATGTGTGATTTGCTTTGTAAAAGGATAGGAGAAATGCATTCCCCAAACTCTGAAAAGGAAGAAAATGAGAGTCCTAGATGAGACTAGCCTATATATTTTAACATGTTAAGCCATTCTGGAATTACACTGTGAGTTGTTAGATTAGCTGGTCAGAGTTGTGCTGGAGAATGATAAATTTTATCCATTAGCACATTAGCAATGTGAAAAAGAGAAAGAAACACACTTCTATTAACAGGGCTGATGGACCAGTCAAAGTGTCTGGAAACTCATTAGGTGATGTATTTCCATCAACACGTCTGTAGCAATTGAAAAACACTTAAGGAGTTGGAGACTTCTGATTATGATTCAGGCACTTGCCCTCAGTAAGGCATTTGTTTTTGTGCTAGCTGTTGTGCTTAGAAACATTTCTTAAAATGCTACAGAGAACTACTCTGCAGTTTCCTAATCCCCATGCCATTGTGCAGCTATCTGACATCTACAAAAGAATTTAAGGTTATGAAGAGTGAAAAGACAAATACAATTTGCAGAATTGTTTGCTTGATTTGTGTGTTTTACCATACATGAGATTGGAGTGGTAAACAAACGATGAATATGTGACAAGTAATACATTTATTCAATCTGTACTTTAAAAATATGAATATAATTGCATTCTATTACTTGTTTGCAGCAGTGTTTGCTGCCTGTGATAGCTTCTGTGCTGCTTGCAGTCAAATGTGAGCAAAATCTGGCTTTCACAGCATCTAATTCAGACTCCATGGCCCCTTGATTTCCAGTGGCTGGCTTGAACAATTTCTGCCCTAACTAATTTGTTGGGTTTTTTGTTTGTTTTATAGTAGGAAACTTTTTTTTTCCCTCCTGTCTGGCAAGTGATGGCCTTCAAAGGATTTCTCTGCAGCAGAAACAAACAAAAGCCATAAGGTTTCTAGTTGTTCTCTCCCTCCTATGTAAAAGATCACATTCTTTTTAATCACAGGTGCCAGGCCACTGCTGGCTTTTCACTCTGTTGTGATGTTTTCCAAGGAGAATTGTTGCTCTTAAAGTAATTGGTAGCTGAGGACAGAGGGAGCAGGTTATATCAATGTGTTTTTGAACTAAAGGAAGTCTACGGTTTCTTCAGAATTGTTTCTTGGTTCCGTTAGGTTTCTTTGGGGACAACAGCTTTGAGGTAACTTGCTAGAAAATCAGTGGTAACTTGGACTTTTTGAAAATAAGGTTAAACTCTTCCTGCATATTTCATAAATGCTTCTGTAAAGAAACAGCTTTAGTGTCCACAGCATGTGCCAAATTACGTCGTCTCTTTCTCTCTGTGCCTTTATGTACAATGCCACTCCACAGTTACAGTGCTTTAGGGTGACGATACCCAACCCTGCTGAGTAACTGAGCCAGGTATCCCATTAGCCTCCGAGTACCCGAGGTGAATCTGGGTTCCCTATCATCTCATTACCAGTTGCTACAGTTACTGTTCATCTTTATGCAAGAAGTTGTGGTGGTATCACTGGTGTGTAGGGA
>NW_010175231.1:5485-20073 GCF_000695765.1 Mesitornis unicolor
ATTGATATGGCTTGGGTGACCAGCTAGCCCAGTCCCCCATTTTAGCGGAGACAGAAGTGAATACAGCTCCAGTAAAATTAAGTGACAAGAAGTCAACTGAAATAAGTAGCATTATTAAATTTCATGCTAAAAATAACAGTAAGCTCACAGAAAATGACTTAGCTTAAATTACCTGGTGGTGATGTATATTCTTGGTCAGGTTGGTCCTTTTCCACCTGTGTCTTACTGACTGAACTGATGTTGATTTGACGGCCCGGGAACTAAGTTTAGTTTATGGCAAGGAGGTTGGGGCTTATTCCTTGTGATCATTTCTGGCCTTGGAAAAAATTATTCGAGCTGTATCTTTCACAGTACTCATGGAAAAGGATATGTAAGTGAGAATTTCTCCTGTAGTTCCAATAACATAAAACTGTAAGAAACTTCATTATTCACATAAAAGTACTTTGGGTTATTTAAAGGAGAATGATACTCACTTTCAGTTAGCAGAATTTAATTTGGTTTTGTTTCTGTTCTACTGTAATTTTAATTACAAGTATATATTTTACCTGTAGCAGTCTTTGGATAAAAAGAAATATACCTCCATCTTGGGGAAAAAGTCTTTATTCCACTCTCTCACACCTCTTCTTCTAACAGTATTCTCTCACCATTACTGATGTTCTTTAGAAAGGTCTCCTACCATTAATGTGGATTAGTTAGACAAAAACGTCACTACAGCATAGGAAATATGCAGGCAATCTTGTATTGGGCTTTAGACACTAGATTTTATTAGAGAGAGGGTTCTGAAAAGGCCATGGATTGGCTCTTCTTGAATAGTCCCTTTTTGTCCTTAATTTTCATTGGTTTAAGAAATATGATCTTTTTTGTCTCTGAACTTGCTGTTCAGCTGTATTGATTCTGGAACAGACTGCACACCTCTATAGAGCACTTTTCAGAGAACTTCAAAGATTTTTGATTTTCTGACATGCAAGTTGAATTTAATGTGATTGTAAATTTAAACATAAAACCACTTTAAATGACTTTTCCATAATTGTGTATATGCTTTGTTAAAAAAAACTTAATATGCATTATGCATGTTACTTTTGTCTTTAAACTGCAGACTAGTTTTAGGTGCATTGCAAGTGTTATGAATTGACGAACTAGTTGAGAAGAAAGCAAACAGATTCTGCTGAATTAAACAGGAAGTTCAAGGTACTGTGTATAAAAAGCATAAAGTATATGAAGACGATTGATTTTTCAGTCATTTTGCTTCGTTTCTGTACAGGGCTGTTTGTTTCCAGGTGGGAAATGCACTCCACCTCAGAGGAGGAAAAGTAGCATGCAGCTGTTTTATCTTTCTGTGCCACATTTGCTGGTGCAGAGTAAAAATGAAATCATCCCAGCAGGCTAAAATTCCTGGCAGAGGAAAGCGTTAGGTGTGGGGAAGTGGTATGGAGGAAGACAGACAACTTTAAACTGCTTTTTCAGAATTTTACTGGTCAAGGATTGCTTAAGAACTTCTTGCATGTCTGAAGTAAATAAATCATGGTCTGTGAATATCAATAAGTGGTTGGTGTAAATGAAGCTTCAGAGGAAGGGTGATGGTAGCCTTTGCAATTCTTACACTTGTAGCTTGCCCCACAGCTATGACCACTTTCCAGAGGACAGTCCCACACTGTGGGTGAAACTAGCTCTCTAGAGACATGAAACCGCTTGAACTCTACAATGTCACTGAGTAAGTGTGCTGTATCTCACCAGTGTAAGAGTGACAAGGTTTGGAATGAGTTGTTGTCACACCACCTTTAATGATTTGTGACTTGGGTTCATGGATTCCCCAGTGAAAGATCTTTCACATGCACATAGCTCACTTGGGATTAACAATAACGTGTAATCAGCAAGTAAGAACTGTTTCATTCCAAGTAGTAATGAATTCCTGAACCTCTGGTCTCAATCACCGCCCTCTCAATGCTGAAGGAAGAAGTAGGTATTTCCAGCAACAGGAGGTGACCCTGCCTGTCAGCGTAATGGGAGCTCCCTCCGGCACAGCCATCAGCAGCCTCTTCCCAGCTCGAAGGACTAGCAGCACAAGCTCATATTTATAGCTGGTTTCTCAGCAGGCAGTGTAGGTCATACCATGAGCTGGCAGTTTCTTACGGGATTCTGTGTTTTGGCTTGTCCTGTTTAAGGAGAGAAGCATTCAGGGCTGCCGAGTTGGGGCAACATTCAAGGCTGGGGTGCACGTTCGAGCTTTGACAATACTCAAGGCCAGAAATAAATGCGTGGTCTCACTTGTACAATTTTCCCACGTTATTTTATTGTATTGCATGTACTTCTCTGTGTGACAGTTTGAAGTAAGTGTAATTAAAGCTTAAATATTTTGCAAATCATCCTGTCTCTTTATGCAGGGTTTTGCTGTCCCCACTGTAACACCATAGTAAATCGCTACTTAGGATTCTTTGTGTAAACGAAGAGCTGGTGGAGAGCTGGTTACATGTAATCTATTGATAGCTAAGGAAATCAAATGCTATTATAATGTTTATTTGATGCTGCTTAGACTCTCTATAGATTAAGAAGTATAAAGCATATAACTTTCCTGCATGCCATATTGATTTATACGTATAATGCATATAGAGTCGTATGTCCAGTTCTGTTGGTGTGTGACAGTCCCTACAACATCATCTTCTGGTTTGGTTGGATTTTCTTGTAGTGTTATTCAACAGCCCACAATAAATTCACCATAACAGGTCTCCAAACCCTAGCAGCATTGCCCCGAGACTTGGCCATCGGGCAGTTTGCAAAACAGCAGGGTAATGATGCTTTACTGTGTTATGTTTTGCCCTCTGAGTTGGTGAGGGACTCTTGGGGTAGACACAGAATTGCAGCTATTTCTAGTATTAGTACCATTAGTATTGGGAATATTGAAAACTACTCCTGTAAATGTGTAGTTTTATTGTTTCTGTTGAGTAGGAATAGAGTAGTCTATATTTGAACTTGAAAATTTGGAGCCATATGGGGTTGTGCAGAAATTGTATCAGCTACACATTATGAGTCAATCTTCTGCTTTCTGATGGGTACTCATGTAACATATGTTTAAAAACATATAATCTAGTTTTGTTTTATAGAGCTCTAGATTTTGCTTTAATTAGAAGTGACTTGCATGTCAATGCACAACAAAATGGATAAAGTTGTCTTTAGTAAAAGTATTTATAAGAACTAAGCACGTTCTCTAGCTTCATCTTAACATGCTTTTTCACTTATAAACCTTATGTGCATATTTACTCTGTACTTTTGATCTAATTTATGTGGCTAATTTTCCTATGCCAAAACGCCCTCCTTTTGCATACCTCTCCTTTGATTTTTATACTGGAATTTCCAAGATACATGCATAAATTACAGAAATCCTAGCTTCTATTCATTCCCCTTTTCTTTCTTTCTTTGCTGATTCATACTGTAATGAAAACAAACTTCTTTCTACTTCCTCCTCTACAATTACTGAGTTAAGTGGGTGCTGCCCAAATGAAATCAGTTTGCCCTTGTTGAATTTGTTTGACTCCCTTCTGGACAAACACTCACTGCCTGGCTTTTGTAACACAGATCAGAGGACTGGTATCTCTCCTTTGTTTCATTAAGACTTCTTCTACAGAGTCATTTCTTAATGAGATCAGGGACTGGGTAATTTATAATCCTACAGCTGAGGAGGTTACAGTTTATTACATTAATAGAATAAGTGTTTGCTGCTAAACCACTGAGATCTGCTTAATAAAATAGGTGATCTCATGAAGAAACTTTTCCAACCGTTTGAAAGAATATATTCAAAATAGTGATTGTGGGTGGGAACCTGGGGATAGGATGGAATCCAGACACCTTTGTTGGAGCTTAAAGGAGTAGATGAAGATGAATTTATGGCTCTGAGCTGAAACCATGGAGGGAGGCTGCTGCCTTCAGAACAGTGTTGTCAAATGCCACCAGAGCTTTATAACCCTTTATAATTTTTCTGAGCCTTATTTCCCCCTCTGTTAACTGTGGATGGCGCACATGCTAGCACTAATCCTGGCACCTGAAGCCATCCGCAACCACCAGTGAGACTTTCCCCAGTTATTTCCACAGTTTTTGAGGCTGGCATGTCACACTTCAGCCTGAGCAGAAAATGGGATGCATGGGGTTACACTGCAAGGCCTCAAAACCCTGGCTGCCCTGCAGTTTCATTTCTGGGCTGAGTGGTGGTGATTCATTATCCAAGTATGTGTTTCAGCTCTTCTTTTTGTGATGAAGCTGAATGGGATAGATTTTTTTCTGTTTGTTTTACGTTACTGGCTAAAAGAACTAGCATCACTGCTGATATAAACCTCATATTTACAGGAGTTTATATTTGCAGAATAAGACTAAATAATTTATGAAAGCATGTAATGTACTGTCAGTTTATCTTATTTTAAATTAGGCAAAATGTTAGCTTTCAGAACTTAATTACAAGTAAGAAACCTATGATGATCATAGGAATGATAAAAGCTTTCAGACAGCTGTACAGAAGAGAAATATTCCAGAGATGGAACTTTCAAAGAAACAGATTTAGTGGGATTTTTAGTATTACATGTACATGTTTGTTTGAAATCTCAGACCTATTGCTGTCTTGACAGATGGATTTCAGGTTTTACGTTGAAATAATTTTATGGATAGTCAAAGTTGGTCTTTGAAAAAGTCTTTGAACTTATCATCTGTACAGCAAAAATTCTTCACTGTCTTGATTTTTGGGCAGAAAAGAAAGATAGTGTTATGAGAGGGTATCTGCCAGTTAATAAAACAACCAAGGAATATAAATCATACATGAAAAAGAAAGACGTTAAGACTATAAATTGTAGATATAAAAGAGGAAGATTATGGAGTCCATAACAAGAAAGAATTGGGGCCTACATAAACAAAGGCCCTTGACAGAGTTTTAGTGATTTCAGAACAAAAATAAGTGCACTGTGTTCATTAGTTACAAAGCTCTTCTTCAGTAATAATCTTAATCAATAGACACATTTTGCCTTATGAGATCTTTCCTCTTTGTTGAAAACAGAGGTAATGACTATTGATGTTTCCAGGGACTTCTGAAAGTGCAACTGCTTTTAATATACTAGTGTGATCTTAGCTGTTGTTATTTTGCCTCTAAAAAAATTAAAAATCTGGATAAAAATAAAAAAATCTGGATAAATCTGGATAAAATCTGGATAAATGTGGATAAAAATAAAAAATCTGGACAAAAATCTGGACATCCAATCTTTTTTTAGTACTCTTAAGCTATTTAAATATTGTGCTTGTGAGTGACTGTATGCCTTATGAAGTACTCCAGCAAAAGCTACTGAGAGACAAAAAACAGCTTTTCTGTATGTGTACACTTTATAACATCATCTCCAGAATGCTCCTAGGCATCTGAATTCAGAGAGCATGACCATGCCGCCTTGAACCTACCCTAGTGAGTTGTTCTTCTGTTTGGCTGGTACGTGTAACCTTCTCCAGCAGCAGCAGCCAGCTATTAAAGGATATTCAAGGAAGTACTTTGAACTAATTTGTACAGACTGTAGTCACTGAAACTTGGGACAGTTGAGATTTCAGCCAGACTTGCTAGTATCTCCTCATGTTTTGTTCTGCTTTTGGCAGATGTTGCTTTTGATGGAAATGGAATAAGCTTCAAATTGCTTTCCATAGCTTATGCTACCATTGTTCTCACACTTAGATGAACAGTTTATTCTTAAATCAGGACAGTCCCATGCAAACAGTGGAACCTGAAACTGTAGCTGAGTCGACTTGCAAGGAACCCAGATTTGGTCTGACAAGATCGCTATTGGGCTTGTTAGGTGCCAACTCAGCTTGCAACCTGGTTCATAAGAGGAAGAACAAGGCTGGGTATGACAGGTTTTCAGCAGTCAAAGATTGGCTTATGCACAGGCAGAATGTCCAGGTCTGCTCTCAGGCATTCAGAGCTTTCCTGCCTGGTCTCTTTCTGACTCAAATAATGAGAAACTACTCTGGTAAATGAGAGGTCTCACCCTTGCCTTGGACTTGGCATAAGCCGTGGATTTACAGCTACATTTATGGTGCTGGCAAAAATGGAATTTGTTCTGGTTTGTAACCCAGACAGATCTGTTCCCAGCACCAACAGTGCCTTATATAATCTCAGGACGTTTGAAGGATTTACTTTTGCTCTGACTGAAATTAGTAATTAAGCTCTCCTTCAGTTATAAGGTAGTGTGGGAAGAGAACTGGAATTTTCATATTCGGTTCTAAATGCTGTTTGGATATTTCTGTTGCCAGTAGCTTTACCGTTCTTAGTTGCATATTACAAATGAGAATAGCATATACATGTTCTGTAGAGTAGAACTCGAAAATATTTGTTGCTTTCTAATTAGCAGTCGTCTTTGTCAAAGTCTGTGAGTCAATTGTATTGTTTAGTGAAAACAGGAGAATTTTCCAATTTTAATTTGAAAAATTCATTTCTACTTGCTTGGTCGAGGTAAATCTGGCTAGAAGTTAATCTACAAATGACATATTTTTCTGAATCACAGACTTTTTCGAAGTAGCCCAGATACCAGTACTTAACTATTGTATTTATATAGGGTATACCTGATTATTTACTCTTGTGGTGTTAGAAATCTGGACTAACTCCATAGAATGCCATTTAACCAGTGAATAGTTGTAGGTATTGGAATTAATAGTAGTGCTATTATAGAGCTATAGATAGCTCTTGGACACTCTGGTCTTTACTAGGGATTCTACTGTATTACTACTAAACTGATAAAGATCAAAGGCAAATTCAAATTCTACTGCCTCTACAGTGTGAATACAAGATGAGTCTACAGCTGAATGTAGGCAATTGCATCCAGACAAATACTGTGAGACTGGATTAGTCAGCATTATAGGCAGTCCCAGAAACATTACTGCTAGGAAGGTAGAGGAGAAACAGGTCCAGACTTTCTTTCTGGGAAATTTAAAAAAAATAAAATGGAAATGTGAGGGTTTTTTTATTAGCTGAGTGTCAATGAAGCATCAGAACTGACTTTAGTTGCTAGTATTACTTGAATTAGTAGTAAAAAAGGATAAGTGGGAAAGATTACACCAGAATGCTATCTTCTAATCTTATAGAGAAAATGGAGGTATGTGCTTCACTCCAAATGACCTTATGACCCTTTATAATCAGTGATCATCAGTGCCAAGTAGGCACCACTGCTGTAGGCATTGCAAAGGCAATGTTGCAGTGCACCTTGAACTGACATTGGTGTGAACAGAGATGTTCACACATGGAGGACTGGACACTTGCTCTTTGAGAGATACTGTTTTCCCAACAACTTATTTTGCCCATTAAAAATCTCAAAAGTAATTTTAAGCCATACATCAGTGCTCCCCACGTGAAACTTAAAAAATTTTATAATGGTGCTGAGCCTCAGACTCCTCTCAGTTTTGCTGCCGTGGAATGTTATGTGCCTTTTTGGTTTCATCAGATATGCCAGCCCACCCAAATCCATCTCCCAAGCATGTGTATGTGTGCGTGTTTGCCTCTTTTTCTCAAGTAATGTTTTCCAGAATGTTGGGCTCAAATAATAAAGGAAGAGATTATTTTGACAGAAGCTCAGGGATGCTGTGACTGGAAGTGGCATGTCCTTCACAGTCAAATCATGGAAACTTTACCTTCAAACCGATGTTCTCCTGGAGGTAGGCCAAGAAAAGTGCAATGCTTTACAAGCCAGTATGACAAAGAAATAAAATAGTGGGGAAAGAGAGATTTAGGAAATAGAGGTTGTGTGACTATCTAGATATGTTGGTTGCTTTTTTTTTTTAATTTGATTTTGCTATTTTAGGCTCTAAACCATTTGACAGTGAAAACCTGGAAAATAATTACTGTTAACAGTGTGGGAGGATTTTTGTTTTGTTTTAATTTTATAGACCTGGGTTGGCTGGAATGACTGATTTTAAGCAATTCTTTAAGCTTCAATGAGTCTGTCAGTTTACTGCATCACTTTCTCAAGAAAAAGGATGCTAATACTGCAGTCTGTGTCAATAACCTGTCTTTCAATACAGCTGATTAGTTCAAATGAAACACCAGCATGGAGAATGGAGGGTGGCTTTAACACAGCTTGATGATTTTTTTGTGTAGCAAAAAGGAAGAGACAAGCACAGGAACTTCAGATGTCAGAGTAGTGTATTTTCCTCGTTGTTGATTAGTTCAACAGTCTTTGTGGAGTCTGTCAATAGGTAGCATTGAACCATTCATTTGGATCGTTTGTCCTACTTCCCTACACCAAAATTGACTACAAGTCTCAAGAAAACGAAAAAACTATTGCAGTAGGATCTTGGAGCACAATTGCTTATGTCCAGCCAGCTGAAATACATTTTCTGAATTTGATGCTGGTGACATTTCCACATGCATCTAGCCCTCTGCAGTGCCAAAATTTCTATCATCTGTCATGGGAAAATCTGCCTTGGCTTGCACAGTCGCCTGAGGCTGATGAGCCTTTTGGACCTGCTCAGACTGAGACCATAAAGTTGAATCCTCAAACTGAGTTTTCCTTTCCAGTGGCATTTGACACTACATTGGCTTTTCTTTATTATCAGCTAGTCACCTAACTCTGCTCTACAAGGTAGGATGAAGAAGTTACTGGTCTTTGAAAGAGTTTGGAAGTCTAAAGTTGAGCAAAGCTGTACTCATAGCAGGTTTAAAGGTCTGGACTATGTTGCCCTGCCTACTCAGCTCAGTGGAGTTGGCAGGTGGGAATTCACATTCTTAGTTTAGGCATGTTTCTGCTGATATGTATTATTCATGTTCTGGTGCCACGGAATGAATTCTTTCTTGCCACCAATGAATTTCTGCACTGTTTGGATCTGTGATATGCAAGAAAGGTCTGAATTCCTTTTTTAAATTTTTGTTGTCTTATTTTTAATTAAAAATTCAGACCTTGATGTACTGTGGAAATGATTGACTGTGTAACTCTGAGATACCAGTTTTGGTTTTGTACTTTAATTATACACAGCTGTTATCTGTAGTTTTTTCCTTCATAAGCTTCTTGGAGTAAAGGTCTTTGTTACATATTTGCACTGTAAGTAGTACAATTGGCTAACAAAGCACTGACATAAAGATGTTATTCAAGTAACACTTGAATAACTGTGAAAGGAATCAAATTTTAATCTTCTGAAATTTTTCTTATTGTTTAATTAAAGTGCTAGGGTTGGAAACAGCAGAAAGAGGCTGTCTCTGTTATGAATTCACTACTTCGGCTCCATTTGGAGGAATGAAACAACATTTTGGTCACATCTTTGAAATATCCAGCAAGATAAATAAAACCAAATCATAATGATTGGGGTAATCAGAAAATCTGAATCTTCAATTAAACAAAGACACCTGCTGTTTTAGAATAAATCAGTGTCGTGGGCTGCCTTTGGAGGCAGTGAAACAAAACATAAGTAATTGATCTGCTTCTTCCTCTTTGCTATTAGCTATAATTTTCCTCTCTTCATTCTTCTTGTCTCCCTCCCCACAAGCTGCTAATGCAGGTGTGATCAGGTGATGATTTATATTTGAAATTTTATCCAGCACTGCTCTGTGTCTTTTTGGAGCAAACGAAAGGCTCTGCTTGGTCTCAGATGTCTAAGTCTGTGATCTTGTCATAGTGTCCTCAACTGCTGCAATGAGGTTGGCATCTAAGAGAAAATATTAGCAACTTCAAAGCAAACAATACCAAAGTACTTTCAGTTGGATCTGATGTAAGAGGTAGACATTGACACGAGGGTTCTGGTTTGAACACAGAGTTACACATAGCTCTTTAATTGAAAGAATTGTACAAGGAGAGGTCACGCTGTTCTGGTAGTTTGCTAGGCTTAGTGCTGATTTATTTTATCCAGCTAAAACTTCTTTTAGTAGGAGACTGAGTAAGCTGGCCATCTGAACAGGATGACTAGACCTGTGCCTGGGCTTTCTTTCTGCCTGTGTCTTCTCATTCACTCTAAAGGAAATTACTAAGGGATGAGTTTTGGGTTTTATGACCATGGTTCTCTTTCTGAGGGCTACTTGGAAGAGATAGGATGCACCTCACAAAGTTGGGAAAAAGCATCTGTGCCAGAAGGCTGGCCAACCCGGTAAGGTGCGCCTTAAACTAGAGGCACGGGCTTGGGCAGCCAACTCTAGGTGGCCCTGCTTGAGCAGGTGGGTTGGACCAAATGGAATCAATCTCCTAACCTCACCCATTCTGTGATCTTAATTTTGAAAGCAGTCATGTCAGAGATGATTGTTTCCTGTAGATCAACAGAAAATAACTGGTAATTATGTGGGGTTTTAGGAGTAACAGGTACATATACATGCAAAGTATTTCCATTCTGCAGAATATATATAATGGTCTGAACACCAAGGTTGGAAACTGGTGTTAATCTAGGTGTGATTGCTGATTGTCTGTACTGCTGCAGGTCTTCTAAACCTTTTTTTTTTTTTTTTTTTTTTTGTGAAAGGTGTTGGGTTTGGGGTTTTTTTGGGTCTGTTTTTTTTTTTTTTTGGTCTATGAGAAGGCAAGTGATTGCACACACAATAATCATGTTTTCTTCTTAACCACAGTTAACAGGAACTTTCTAAAGGCAGCAAGCAGAAAGTGGCTGGTTTGTTTTTTTTTTCTTGTCTACATAACCTGTGCTGTGAACCCCTTTTCCTTGAAACAGCAGATTTCCTGAAGGAGCAGCAGGGATTGAACCTCAAAATGCCAGATGCAGATAGACCCATTAGTCATTTATTTTGTGTGGTGACTCACTAGGTGACCCAGTCTTACCTTTTCATGCTCATCTTGCACATCAAATTAAAGCTGAGTCTGTTATGCAGAAATGAAATGAGACTGAAAGCTACTGACAGGCTTTCCTTTCAATTAAGCCTTAAAGTTTATCAGCTGACTTTGGTCCTGGCTTTCTGAAGGAAGATTTGAAGATGTAAACCTGGAATGTTCCTCCTTCCAATGGCTGCAAACCAGAGCTATGATGAGCTTTTAGGCTGATAAAAAGAAAAAAGCTTTTCCCCATACCTGTTGAAGTGCTCTGTAGTTCTGCTGTGGAAATGTTTGAATTAGTGCACCACATTTCACTTATTCATAAAAAACTTAATTGGAATGGCCGCAGTACTGGGATATGTCTCTAAAGGTGACCTTATGATATGGAGATGCAATGACTCCTGCTTGATCAGAGTAGTTAGTCTATGTGCTGCTTAGTGGTACAGCAGCTCCCTGGTGCTGTGCTACTAAATGCTGTTTAACCAGGTGATAAATAAGTGTGAAGTTCTGAATCCTGATCCTTTTTAATGCAGCAGATTAAAATGAGAAGCAAACAAATTATGGTGAATTTTCTTGTTTTTAAATTGTAATTTGTTTTAAGTCTTATCTTGCTTTTCAGCCAGGGCTTCCTTCTTCCACCAGGAGTGAAAAAAAAATATTTATTTTTAATTATACAAATGTTTTCCATTCTGTCCTATTCCTTTTGATTTGAGGGGTGACGTTAGACATTTTCTTTTCAAGCATTTCTTCAATGTTTGCTTCTATTTTGAATTTCTTGTGGGCATTTAAGAAAATCTCTGAGGGCATGGTTAGTTATAAAAGGAGAGAACATATTTTGTGTTTCAGCTGTTCTTTCCACATCCCATCAGATGGGGTAAAGCTGCAGGTCAGATGCAAATAACATGATATTGCTGTTTAAATCTTCAGAAGAGTGGCGCTTTTACCCACTTCATCCTGTCCATTCTTATCTCTGATCTAAACAAGGAAGACAACCCAAACAGCTTAGAGAATTGGATTAAAGTCTCAAAAATGAGAACATCTTTGATTTTATGTGTGTCATGGATGGCAGAGAACTGATGGACGAGGGTATTGTTCATGGCTGCCCAGGCTACTGATCTCTCTGTTCAGCTGTGTGTACATTTAAGACATGGATTGTTAGATAACACTTGTGCTATGTCCTAAGCTCAGTATATATTATGTTAAATGAAATATTAAAGTTCTGAAGTAATATTAATGCTAATTTAGGTCCTGGTCCACATCAGGAGTCACTGGGCACTACTGCACTGCTAATAGAAGTGTTGGTGGGGAGAACCAGGAAGTGCTGAAAAAAATGGAATTTCAAAAAGCTTTCAGCTGGAGTTTCTTTCATATCTTATCTGAACTTGCTCACACATCCAGAGTGAAAATTGCTGCGTTGAACATTTCCATGAGACCCTTCATTTTTGTTGTACTTAAAGAAAAAAACCAAATCATAAGGTATGGATGTGATGACTGCTTTGTTAGGGTACAGCACACTTTAAACTTCTAAACGAAAGCTCTTACCTAGTGGCAGAAAATTTTGCTTCTTAGACTTAGCAGGATGACACTTCTTTTGTAGGTCTGTGTTTGCCTGTATGCAGATGCTACGTTAGCATTTAGGAAAATTGAATTTGTCCAGTGTCGTTGATAATCGCAGGAGTTTGAATTGTTTTCTGAGGTGTCCCCAATGTGTAAGTACAAAATTCCAGTGCTGTACAAATAGCATGGGACTTATTGCTTTTACGGGAATATTTAATGTGAGCAGTCTTGTCAAACAGATAAAAAATTATCCAATAATGTGAAAAACTAATAGGCCTTGACTGAAGCTTGCAAAAATGCTGATCCTGATAAGGATCTAAATTGTTCATGATTCAGTTGGATCAGCAGTGAATGATTTTGTGCATCTTTGGCTGCATTCCAAATCAAAGGGTTGGGTTTTTGAAAGTGAAGGAATTGGATTTATGTGTGACTTACATTCCAGCTTATTTTGTATTTGAGCAATCAGATGGAGATTTTTCCTAAGTTGGTAAATGTTTGGGTTGCCCAACTGAATACATCCTGCTTTTTGGGAGTGCTTACCATCTGCCTTCTGGGTTTGGGCAGAATCATTAGTCCCTTCCAGAAAGGTTGACTTTAATCTTTTACTTAGTTTTCAAGCCAGATAAATTTTTATTTACTGAAAAACTGTCATATAACTGCAATTGTACCAGTATTTGAAAACCAGAATGGTAAACTGACTGTAATACAGAAAGAAATTAAATTTAGCAGTGAAAAAGATCAAAATTTAAAGTGACCTGAAACGCAGTCTGACAAATACGGGAGAAACTATGAATATATACTATGAGTAGCCTTAAGCTGTGTGGATATGATGCTGGCTTGTTATTTAGCCAAATTCAGAACAGTGAAAAGAGGAATCAGGTAGTACTAACCAGAATGAAACACTTCCATCAGTGTTAAAACTGTAACTTCATTATTTTAGGATGCTATAATAGTTTACTTCATTTATGTTAATGTATATTAGGTTGTAATGGGTCAATAAACACTATCCTTTTCCAAGGCATTTTGTATTACTACCTTAAGTGGAACTAATCATGGAGTGGTAGTCATTGCCAAACCGCCCATTGACTTTAGTGTGTATGACCCATACTAATAAGTCTGCAAGACAGGAACTGCATTTTAGATGTGGTTTATATGTAAAGGTCATACCAGTTATTTGACTATGCAAGTGGAGTATGTAGATGACTTTCATACAACACCAGTCAGCTAATATAGCTTCAAAAATCAAGCATCTGTGATGCTAGACAAATATTCTCCTTGTGTACCTACATTAATAGGCTTTATTTATACTAAATTATTCTATTTTTCTGTATACAGCTTCTACCACACAGTGCACTGGATAGACTGAATGGATTCCCACTGTGAGAGACTTTGATCCTTTGTTTTTACCTTGATGTTCAATGTATATCCCTATGTCTTACATACTGCACTCCACTTAAATTCTTTCTGAAGTCAGAATTACTTGTTTTCTCATGAGCTTTTCCATGGCACTCATTTCTATAGTATCTGAGCGCATCACAAACATTAATGAATTTATTTTCCCAACAGTGAGTTCCGTTGACTTCAGTCACTGCTGCAAATGCTCAGCACTTCTGCAAATCGGACCTTAGGGTCTCCAGGCAGGCAACCAGAAAATGAGAGCACGCAATTACTGACTATCTGTGAAAGCCCACTACATGTGGATTTTTCTCAGATGGGATTCATAGATGCACTAACAGCAGAACATTGGTGAGACTGGGGACTCTTTGGTTGCATTCCAGGTGTGGAGTATACTCCATTTACTCCAAAACATCCTGTGTCTGATTCCACTTTTCTCCTTTCCTTGTTCTAGGCTCTTTCTCTTTACTTAGTGAGACCTTGTTTTCACTACTTAGGCTTGTTGCCAAGAAGTCTCTCTCTCCCCCTTGCACCATTGTATGAGTCAGTCTTTTTCTTCTTTTTTTAATTTCCTCCTTTTTTTCCAATTCTCATTATGGGATTCCTGCCCCTTTTCAACTGTCCTTGGGATCCATATCCAGACTTCATTGTCTCCTTCCTGTTCTGTTGTCCCACTCCATCACCACCTTGGATCTCCGACAGTCCTAGGTTTAGATCGTATCTTTGGTTTCTTCCTTTATATGAACTCCATTTCCTCCCCTGAGCTTCTCTTTCTCAGGTGTCTTGCAAAGCAAATTCAGACTCCCATTCTCCAAATCATCTACATCTTCTCATATCCCACCACTCTTATTCCTGTTTGTCCCAATCCTTGTCCAAAATGTTATCTCA